>NW_007578019.1:233882-261044 GCF_000690725.1 Stegastes partitus
ACCAACTGCACCACCGTGCAACCCATTTTTTTCATAAGTTCTTGACAAAAATCCCAACTAAATTCACCACTATTCTGTGTTGAAAAGCAATGAAAAATAACTTTTTATAGGCATAAGTCCTTTACTTTCAAATGCTAGTGTGTAATAGAAGTTTAAATGACCATAAAATAGAAAGAGTGCAGTAATTGTAAAGGTGAACTTTTCCTTCTACCACTTTCAAACATAAATTCCGTCACTATTTAAATAAAAGCTGTGTGCTACATTTGAATTTATGTTAAAAAAAACAAGCGCAATAGCTCATGATTATCATGCATTTTATTGGAAATGAGACAAACAGTACACAGATATTGCAAGGTCAACATTTAACCTAACATCAATACAAAGAAGAAGAAAAAAACTTCATACAAAACATCCAAACAAAAAAAAAAAAAGTTGTCAAAATGCTCAAACAGAATTAAAGACAAAGTATGAGCACAAAATGCAATTATTTATTAAAGTCGTTTTGGCTAAGTTTTATCCAACAGTTCTGATCAGGTTACATTCATGTGTAAACATCGGTATGAGGCAAGACACTGGAAAACCTACAGTCATTACACCGTCGACCGTTCTGTTGCATTGGTAATGATAAAATGCAGCTGCAGGACTCGGAGGTAGTCCCCGTCTATGCTGGTTCAAACATTTCGTTTGCGATCAGAAAGCAGTTTGACAAACTGTCCTTCTACAGACAGGTGGCTTTTAAACCCTGCTTTTGGTCAAAGACATGAACACAATAAAGGATTGGGGCACGTCATGTCCTGGTCCCTCAGAGAGTAATAATAACACGTGTTAGCGTTGAAATGTGCAAAACAACAAATTTCGCCTCCTTCTCGTCATCTCCCAGGCAATGTTTTGTCTATTATCTCCAACTGTAATGATTGTTTGATCCAGGGCACTTGTGACAAAATACATTTGGAAGAGGAAAAACCTGTTCTGGGAGCTACATTTGATTTCATAGTTTCTATCAACACACAGGGTCAATCTTTGATACGATGGTTTTCAAATGAGAAAATAGCGCAAGAAAATAGGCATGGATGGAAGTTTTAGATTTGACTATAATAAACATTTATACCGGTACATACTGTACACACTCAGTTCTTTTCCCAGCAAATAAGCACCACGGCTGTTTCTGATGGAAAATCATTACTGAGACAGGCTTGAGCTTTTGGAAAAAAGACAAAAAATAGATTTTTTTTTTTTAATAAATAATTTTATGGCAGGATAGAAGAACAGTTCACATTTACCCGCCTCTTTTGCACCTTTTTTTTTTTTGACACCACTGCACCTTTCTAGTTTGGGTTTCTTCATTGGGCTTAAGACAAGCTTTTGCTTTAAGGTTAAAGGTCAGTTCTGTCTGTTCTGAAACCAAAACAGAGAATTAATTGAAAGAGGACTTAGCTTTAACATTACATATGTCCTTTTTTTGAAATGCTTTTGAGAATAATGGATAATAAGAATGAGCTGCAACACAAAAACACAGATGGACTAACTGTATATGATGTCAAAGCTTCTTCAAAAGCCCAGCAAGTAATACTGTTATGTTTTCATATGGTATATCTGCCATCACAAGTGTCAGACTTTCAGGGTCCCATCATGATTTAGTTGTACTGGCAGAGCAGCCAGACTTTCCTGGAAGAAAAGGCATCACTCTACTTCCTTATGTCAAACCAAATACTAAAAAAATCTTCTAAGCTCACACCAAGGTCTGCTCCAAGGGCTTCAGGATATGTCCGATGTAAAGGATGCACTCTAAATCATTCCTTTGGTGTGTCAGTTGTAGGTTCTGGAGCTCTGCTGGGGGCCTGGGTCTCGCTCTGGCGCTCGGACTGAAGCTCCGCAGGGTTCAGTGGACAGTCCGTCGGGCCTGGAGGCTGAGAGTGAAGCTTCAGCTCCGGGGTGCAACACCGACACCCCCTGCTGGGTGCCGGGGCTGAGCTTCTGGTCTGTCAGAGGACTGGTCAGGCCCAGGTTGGACAGGGCATCCAAGGTTCCATCTGGGTCCACCATCATGTCAATCACTATCAGTTTAGAGCAGAACAAACTTGTGAAATGAGTCCTGCTCACTTCAACACAAAACTGCACACTGAAGTGATTCCACAGAATACTAAAAATATTTTTTTTATGAGTTATAGTTCACCCAAGACTGCTCATATGTGCAAACTTAAACCTTTTTGTTCTAAAAACTGATAAGAAACATCAGACACATACCTGTCAGTTGCCTTTCCACTCTCTTCAAGTCTTGAATGATGGTTGAAATCTCCTGTAAGGAGAATATAAATACCAAACGAAGGCTTCTTGAGCACGTGATAAAGTGATTGAAAGTTGTCACAGCAAATAAATCAACTCGATTAGTCTCTCCGTTGCTGCAGGAATAAGTTTGGAGGCGAGCCCTTTACACTCGGTGATGCTTTATGAGCCCTGTGACTGGTGCCGTAGTCAGGCATATCTCTTCAGGGGTTCACATGAGGCCAGGCTGGGTAAACAGCAGGATTTACGAGTGTGCCCCTAAAGGAGGCAGAAGGTTTTTGGAGGCAAGCTTGTGAGTGCTTTTTCTCTGTTAAAACAACCATATTTGGTGTGCACTCCCATCTAAGATAAGCCTTCGGACAGTAATTTAAAGGACATGCGAAAGACTGAAGTATCTTTTGATTTGAGCCCCTAAACAGTTATAACCCTGTCAGCACTCACGCTGATTGCTCGCACTAAGTAATCAGATATTGTGTGGTTTGTAGGAAAGGACTGGATTTGATACAGGTTTGCATTATTCCCATCCAATGGAAAGCTAAATGATTAGTGACATAAATAAATTGTGAGGCAAAACATTTCATTTCCGTAGACAGATTGCATTGCCTCTCAGTCTGTCATTTGTATGAACGCATGCCAAAATAAAGCAAAAAAGGAAACACTATGGTGATTAGATTTCCCTCAAATTCCAGTATCTGTATCCAGCATTGAAGCACTTTGCAGTTAACAGCCACATTGCCCTTCTTTGTGCTTGCATGATTTAAAGCTATGTAAATTTGTTTTATGAGACTTAGCAGTCACCATCTAACTACAGTTTGGTAAGTTATAGTCAGATATGTGGTTTATGTACAATGAAGACAGAATTGGATCAAATGTTTATACTTATGCATATCCATAGGTCGGGATGCATCATTATGGTTAAAATTCTAATCATGATTATTTTGATCAATATTGAGAACATTTCTCACAGCTGTTCATTGATTTTAGGGACAAATTATTTTTAATGCTTTAAAAAAAACAGTAGAGCCCTCTCATATGTAAACAGACCACTTCTGTCCTTTTAAAATAAATAGTTTCATAGCTTTTCCCCCACAAACTGTACAGTGTTGCAGTTATCGAGGGGACCCGGGACACAGACGGGGATTCTGTGAGATAATGTTAGTGACGCTATTCTTCTCGGCCTTCATGTGTTCATCATATGACGTTTTGGTGGTTAAACAAGTTAGTTGTGTTGCATGGCGGCACAGATGCAAATCTGCTGCACTCTTCACACATGATTTACTCCTACTGATCATCAGTTGCCCTGAATCCAAAAAAAAATCCATTTTGAGGGACAAGCTCATCACCTTCTGCTCATCATTTTCATTTTGACTGTCTGCTTTCTGATGTACAGTATTTTACTGTTATATCTAGTCTGGAGTGCAGCTGCAACATCCAGGAAGATAGTTTTTGCACAGGCTGCAGAGGTGCATGCACAGTGGCATGACAATTTAAAAAAGGTGAAACACCTCGATCACTTCTTGGTGGCTGCTGTGATCTGATATGTAGTGGAGTTTTCTATGAGCAGAGCATTTATTTTAAACATCAATACTGCAGTCAATTATGTTCATTTAACTGTAGGAAGCTAAAATTGTGATCTAGAATAATATTTGATTGTGCAACCCTGTCCATTGGAAGACATTTACTTTTTTCAATCCTTCTGAAATTTTTCGGCCTGGACCAGAGATGTGCTGATTGACAGATATACTAACTTTTTCATTTCTAGACCCATGCTGATGCTGTTAAACTTTAAATATAATGTGTTTTTCACAAACCATTAGCAGTTAAAACAACAGAAAGGATGAGGAGAAGACATGTACATCACCTTGTTGGTGCTCTTGAGTAGTAAGGAGTCATGCTCTGCTTGCAGTTTGGCCTCAATCTCCTCCCATTTTCGTTCCTTATCCTTGAAGAGAATCCTGGAGGCCAGGTTGTTACAAAAATAGATAAAAGTAAAACACATAAAAGCATGCTTAATATAGGTCTTGATAGAAGTACTAGCTGACTCCTAGAGTGATTTCATTCAGGCCTTGACTGCAAATTGTAAGAGTGAAAAAAGCTCTTTGAGGTGTCACTCTAATGAGAAAAACATGTAGCTGGTTTGCGTAGTATGCCTTTGTGATGTGCCACTCAGATTGAGCTGTTTGGCCTAGTTTCAAGATAAAACCCAGACAGGAACATTAACACACTACATAATATGTTCCAATTTTGACAGTTCTGCCCTGCATTTGTTCTTTTCTGAGTACATAATGCATCTGATATACTCAAAATTACGATAACTGCACAAGAACCTACTTTTACTCTGGTGACATAGTACGATGCTCACCTGATTTTGCAAGTTGTTTTGTCAACAGACTGGCGTATCCTGCTTGAGAGCTGAGTTACAGAAGCTAATAGTAGACTGTCTAGGATCGCCTGAAAGGGATAATTAAACAAAAACACATCAACGTAACATTTATTAAATCTCTGAAACCCAAAACCTGCTGGCTAGTTTGAAAGGCAACTTAAATTACACCATTTATCCCAATTAGAAACTGTAGAAATAGCAGAATCCTCAGGTGTTCTACTTTTGAAATACCACTGAACTTGAGTGAACTGCTGCTCCATCAGGACTAGAATCCAAATCTAAGCTTAAAATCATATTTCATCAAAACCACTTGATTCTACATGTCTATTTTTTAATGCCAAAAATCTGTTTCCAATAAAAAAAATAAAAACAAAAAAATCTACACAAAACAAAAATCTGCACACATTGGCACAACTAAGAAGCTGTTAGTGGTTTAATTTACAACAATTCAGGCACTGTTCAACTGAACTGCAAGCTGTGTTTACATACAGTAGTTGTAAAAAAAAGTACAGAAAAAAATTAAAAATGTAAGTAGTAAAATATATCCAGTTTGTAGAGTCACCACTTCCTTTTCTTGTAGTATCAGTAACAACTGTGGGCGATTAAAAATGTGTTTTTTTAATGATTTATGCAAGGATACTTGTGCCATTCTGCACAAGAGAAATTTGCATTTTTCTTTGTACTTCTAACCATGGTTGTTTTGTTTCCATAGAATGAAATAAATAGATAAAAATGAGCCCACAGTGAGTGAAGATGTGACAGGAGCAAAAAACAACCTTAAACTGCTTTGGGTGTTCAGGGTCAAAAGCAGCAAATAGTGACAGGCTAATGTACATGGGGGAGATGCTATCAAAACTGGTTATATTTATACTTTTTTTACACACGACAATGAAAACTTTCTTCCTTATTTGTCCATCCTCCTACTCTGGATCCAATCAGTAGCACTGTTTGTCTACTGAAGTATGTACGCAGCTCCCTCTAGTGGTACACTGTGACACAGCCTGACACGCTCATCTTTTGCTGCACAATTGTTCAACAACCTACTGTGGGCTATGTGCAAATTATTGTCCCAATTTACCAATCACAGTCAAGGTAGAAAATTTGCACATGACATATTGTTTATGCAAGATTGTGTATCCCAGTTATAAAGGGTTGCACCTTTAATCCTAGTAGAAATATAGAGAGAAACATCTCAAACTCAAACTCTGAAAAAATCAGTACATTCTATAGCAAGCCTGTGTATATTGAGAACTATGTAAGTTTTCATATTGAAGCAGAGACTCACATCATCTCTATTCCATGTCTGTCGGCGGATAGAGCGGGCGCTCTGTCCATTAGAGGCCCGAGGTCGAAGCTCCACAGACCTCCCGTTGGTTCCCAGCTCTGTGGAGGGGCCACCCGAGTCCGCGTTGTCATCAAATACACGCTCCTCCAACTAAAACAGTTACAATGTATAGAAAAGAAACATTTCTTAATGAGATTCCTTTTGTTGTTGTCAGGTGTACAGCGTTTTACTTTATTCGGACATGTATTTCATTAAGAATAGAGTTAATATGGGTAGCTGCAAAAAAAAACAAAATGAAAAACTTGTATTTTGTAATTATATCTCCTAAAACCAGAGCTTTGATTTACTGAATGTGAATGTTTTACAGTGTGATGATTGTACCAGAACTCCAGGGTCAGTGGCAGCAGGGCTGACTGAGTCGATCTCGCCTGCAACGTCATGAATCTCTCTGGCAAGCATGGCTAGGTCTTTGGCTAGATCTTGACTAATCCTGAAGAACAAACACAAGACCAATATTATCATCTCTACTATGTAAAATCTGTTTTTCTTATCGTTTCATTTGGTGATGCTTCACACACTTCCCACAAGAACTCATAAACATCAAGACACAAAAAAGTATGTTTGAAAAGAGCTCTTAAACTGGAGCACCTGTCACCTACGTACCTGGCTATTTCTTCACTGTGTGCTGTCCAGTCTCTCATATAATCATCCTGTTCCCTGGAGTGCTGCTTCAGGGCAGCCAGGCCTGCAGGATTAGGGATTGCTGGAGCTGAACCTCCAAGTTGAGCCACTCGAGTGGAAGGGAATGACCGTGTGTGACCCTGCTTGGAGCTGTGGCGATTTGAGCCATACTCGTCCTCCGAGGTGGAGGCGTACTCCATGGGCACGCGACGCCACCGATTGCCAGCTGAGGAAAGAACGGTAGTGGCACTTAGATGGTGCTTTGAATGCTGGATGTATTTTCTACTGAAATAAATATTCCTTTTTAAGAATGAGTTGGTTGTACAAACAGATAATTACAGTAAAAGCATAAATTTGAATGTATAAAGACCAGACGTGGCAGATACTGTAAGTTTTCCAGAGTGAGAAACCTAAAAAACCTTACATGCAGGTGCGGCATGTCCATATGAGGAGGCTCCTTTACTCTTGTCAGGCAGCTTGGAGGCGCTGTTGGCTCTGGCTCTGGGTCCAGACACTGAGTTGACATTGGATCCTCTCAGGCCCTGTCTGATACCATAATCCCCTCCAGCACTGCGAGCCCCCAGACCTCTATTCCTTGTCACTGTGGCCTCTGAGTCACTCTGGGCAGATGGGGACCCCACCCTTGGCCTCCTCGGCTGTGCCAGAGCCTCTATCCTGGACATCCCCCGTTTTGCCATTCCTGTCCTGGATGTAGAACTAGCTGTGGAGGCCTCAGAGGCCACTGACATCCTGTCCAGATCAGCAGGTTCAGTGTCCGATGAATCCCCCAGCCGGGCTCGTCTCAACAAGGATGCCCTGGTGGGCCGAGGTTTGGGGACATTGGTGGCTTTACCGGGTGCAGAAGAGGCCGGAGCTTGGGTGATCTTAGCCCGACTAGACTTGGTGCTGGCCCCCACTGTTGTGCTACCTGTCAGGGCTCTGGCATGTGAACTTCTGGACTCTTGTGTGGAGGTGGGCTGTGAGTCTGAGAGGAGTGAGTTGGAGTTGATGTCATCGTCAGTGAGGTCCAGGGAGGTCCAAGGGCGGCTGGGCTGAGGAGGACCAGATGTTCTGTTCTTGACCCTCCTGTCCTGGGTCTCCCTGCCTCCAGCTGGAACCTTGCCGGATGAGCAGACTACTGTTCTCTCCTTCTGCTGTCCTGCAAGCATTCGCCGTTTCTGCACGACTTTCCTCGCTCCGTCAGCCTGGCTTACTGTGCTTGTTGTGTCCACATCTGACTCTGGCGACATAGAGCCCTCAATGGACTGACTTGGGGGATCGCCTTGGTCTGAAACAGTGGTCTCTAGAAAGGCTGCCACAGCCTCTGAGTCTTTCTGTAGTGTGGCGCTGTCGATGCCAGCCTCCCTACTCTGAGTTCTGGTGCCCGAGAGCCCATCAATACGTGGTATGAGTTCAATGGGCACATTGGCGCTTGATTTCTCCACAGTAAAACTCTCCTGCCTCAGCAATGGTTTCCCACTACTTTCCCTCGCTTTCTCATCTTCCTTTTTCTTCCTCCGTGCCTCCTCCATTCTTTTCTCTCCGCTGGTCATTGGACGAGGAGGGAGTTTGGTCAACACCCCTGACTGGCCTGATCTTCCACCACCGCTATCCTGTGATTTGGCTGGTGAGGAGCGACTGGGGCTGCCACTGTGACTGCCCACACCTCCGGTGCCGTGACTTGGCCGATTCTTCCCCCTGGACACCTTCTCTGGGTTCTCTTTCTCCTGGAGCTCTGTGTCCTGTTTCTCACCCATATCTGTTCGTAGGCCTGATCCTGGAGTCCTCCTCCCCAAACTGAGCTCCTCACTAGGCAGCTGGGGAAGGGTCCTTCTCTTCCGCTCTGCGTAGCCAGAGGATGGAAAGGAGGTCGAGTGACTGGATTTACTTATTTCAGCTGAATGGAGAGAAAATCTTGTATTAGTAAAGACAGCCCTTTGCTACATTTGTATTACACATTAATGGTGGTAGTGATCTGTTCTGTGTTTTTGACAAATGTATTGAACACTTTATTGACTATAATTATATTATACTGGAGAAAATATGTATAGTGATCCTTTGCAGAAAGCGCCTACATGAATTTAGTCACTTATTCTTGAAAGTTGAGGCAACAGAAAGGTAATAGATGTAACTATCTATTAAAAGCAGGTTTCCAGTATGTAGTTTGGTTATCTGACTGGGAGTTGCCTCAATTGTAGAAACATGTTTACATGTTCCACAAGTGTTGCACGATTTTGCTACAAAATGTATGCTTAAAGTGTTGCTTTTGCTAATCAGCAACCTCTGTGGTCACAAGCCATAAAATCAACGACAGTCGCGAGCAGTTTCAAGTTTGCTTGCACATATTACACCATGTACCTTTTGAGAGAAATAACTAATCCTTACAGTTATGAATGAAAAGTTAAATTCATATGAAGTAGCTCTCTTCAGTACTCCTGGAGGTTTTGCTTCAACACCCTAATTGGTCTGGTATGAACAGTTGCTTGTTATCTAATGTCATGTAACTAAGGTAGATTGCTGTTTAACTGACTACAGAGTTAGTTCGTGATCCTAATCTAATTGTGCTTTGGTTACACTTAGCTACATTATCTATTGTTTTCATTTATTTGTGCCTTGTAGCCACAGTGTCTGCCAAAAGTTAATCATTAAAGTTGAACAAAATCCCCAAAACTGCAAGATTTACCCAAATAGAAAAGGATACTCATATGACAATATAGAATGACATTGCACACTGGGGGTCAATTGACTACCAGCCAGGTTCATTACCAGATTCAATAGTCATCATTTTTTTGATTATCAATATTATAAATTTGATAAAGCTAGTTTATTTGATAATGTGCTCTGATGCAGTATCCTCTCATTACTTGTAGTCACATTTCGGATCTCGATTGATCTCTGATTGGTTATACGTCATAAGTAATAGTCTTAAATGTTGAAAATAATGAACCTCAGCCTACCCACAAACCGGCAACCTTCTTGCTACGAGGCAACAACAACCAACTGCGCCACCCCGCCGCCCAGTTTTCAATATGTAGGCCCTAATTTCAATTGCATCTTATGACTGAAAGGGCTTTGTACCTACAGTACCTCTGTCCTCGGTGACCATGATGTGGCTGTCCCCTCCTGACCCCTCAGGGTCTGTCCTGATGTGGCTGGCAGCGAGAGTAGCCCACTGCGACACCCAGCGAGGACCACCCACCACCAACTCCGCAGACATGACCTGAACCAGGAAAACACGACACAGTTTGAACAGAGTAATCTCACAAAGGTCACCAATACTAATATGCTAATACCTTGCTAAAAACAGACTTAAGGTCAATGTAAACTTCATTATCTACAAGGAGCAATTTCACACAAAGAAACATAAAATTACATTGTGTTATTTAAAGGTCAAAGGTATCAGGGACAAATATGTTTTAAAATTTAGTCAGTCATCAGGCAGTTCATAGACTTGAAAGTAGATGAAGACTTCTGCACCTCTGTCTCCATGCATCCAGGCTGTCCTCTGTCTGCAGGACCAGACCTCTGGGAGCTGAGTCTCTCTCTTTGGTCGCCGCTTCCCAACCTGGACACACTACAAGACTGCTCATCCACACCAAACACCTGAAACACACACACAAGCAAACACAGATGAAAAATTACTGTTTTATAATTACGATTGGAAGATGATTAAGTAAATAGATTATAACTTGACCTTGTCAATCAGCTTCCTCGCCTCTTCTTCTTCATGATCTCCGTTCTCCAGCTCAATAGTGTAAGTCCCTCTGTCGCTGTAATCATCTCCATGGTGATAGCACTCTTCACGCCCACTCTGCTGATGTGGAGCAGAGCCGCGTCGCTTCTCCGGGAACCCACTCGCCACTTTGGGAGTTGAAGACTTGCGACGACGAGCAGGACTGTCCTCCTCTGCAAAGAGACCTTCCGGCACGTTTGCGCGACCTTCTCTGATCTTCATCCCTGCACCTCCCCAAAGCCCCCACGAGCGCTCCTCCAGTGCTGCAGCTCGGCGTTGCTCTCCCAGTGCATTTTCTGAGTCGCTCTGAGTGCCGTCTTCATGTTTACTGCCTGCCATGAGTTGGACAGAGAGGAATGTAACTAGTCAGAATGTGGAGACTCGGAGATAAATTACAAATCACACCGTTTATCATATACACACCTTTAAGACTCCTAAGTTGTACAGGAATGTCACTCTTCACACTTTCTCCATCATCCTCTGCAACCGTCTCTTTTAGAGCCAATGGTAGCTCATTCTGGGCCAGCCAATCAGCAACTTTGACCTCTGCTGCAACCATGGCCGTCTGCAGCGGACTCAGCTCCTCCCCAGCAGGCCTTTTAGGACGTGGTTTGGTCTCCTGTCCAACCTTCGCCACTCGATCTTTGACGGTAACTTTACCTGATGCCCCGGGGTCAAACTCGATGGTGAAGGAGGCGTGACCATGGATGGGCTCTGCAGTAGCAGGAGCACCGGCCTCTTGCTCTCGTGAAGGAGGCTCACCGCCACCTTTACCTGCTGAGGGAGCATCCTTGGTTGGGATCTCAAAGTAGCTAGGCTCCTGATTGGAGGCTGTTTGCTGAGCAGACTTTGGGATCTCTGCACTTTTCTTGGTGTCTGTCAGAATTAATGCAAACATGTCTACAAAATGTTGATAACATTTTGAAATATTGAACTTATTCAAAATGCTAATTGCCAATTACCGCCTTAACTACTGCCTCAACTACATGATGAGATCACATACTGTAGCATCTTTCTTGTAGTTTCTACGCAGCACTGTTAATACCTGTTTCAGCTTTCTCTCGCTTCCGATCTGAACTCTTTTCTTCAGGCCTTGCTGGCTGTTGGTCATCAGCCTCTCCATCTCCCCACCAGGCAGGTTGACCATAAAGGGGGGTGCCTCTGTGCAATACTGCTATGTCCCCTGGCAAAAATAACATGTTAGTTAGTCCTACTACACTGGAATATACACCTGCATTTAAGCCAGAGGGTTTAAAGCAGCTAGGTGAACCCTTGTGGCCTATGTGGTTATGGTGCACACCATGAAACTCAGTTTCCCCAGTGTTGTTGCTTTTTATTTCTCATCCATCTTTCATCTCATTTTCTGTTATTACTCGACTGTCCACAGTGTAAAAAAAAGTCATAAAATGCCAGAAGAAGCAATAAAAATAGTTTAACCCTCTGAACCCCAAACCTGTTGGTGGATGTAAAAGCCGCGCTGTCACCAAAATGACACCAACGTCAGAAACTGTAAAAACTGAAGGAATTGTTTAATTTCTAACCATCTGATGGTCCTTGAACTAGTAATCTATCATGTGACTGTTCTGTTGGGAAATAATACAGATCTAAGTTTAAAATCATGATAATTCATCAAAGTCACCTTATTGTATGTGTGTCATTTAAAATTTTTCCAAATATTAAGTGGTTGCGCCAACCTCATTCTGTAAAAACACCTGGGCACTTGGAAAAAAAATGTTGTTTCCAGTTTTTGTTCAATTTTTGTATAAACTCTCTCCTCCTTTGAGTGCAGGACTTTATATTGTAGTGAAAAATTTGTCCACAGTGAATAAAAATATGACAGGAGCAGTAAACCCCTAGAAACCGCTTGGGATTCAGAGACTGCCATTAGGTAGTGTTGGACAACTTTGGCTGTTACTGTTGATAGCTCACTTTAATACTGCACCTAGCATTCTGATGGTCACTTTTACATTTGAATAATAATGATTGATCAGTCATTATTTTACTCCATTAAATTGCTTGTGCTTTGTGAAACGAAGCAAGAACAAGTCATGTTTGGCCTTTTCAGTGGTTCTAAATAATGATCCAAATTCTTGGCAATTACTTTTGTGGCTACTGACAAATCAGTTCAAACTACTTTTGAGCATAACCAACCAATATGGTCTTTGAAGAAGGCAAAATTATGAAAGTGAGAGAGATTTTCATCTGGAGCATGTGCTGTTGTGACTGGCACATAATATGAAAGTGCTTTGTTACAACCTGTTTCTTTGTACTGTATTTTTTTTCAACATTGCAGCTCACCTGTGGGTTTCTCTTCTGTCCTGCTGGCGTCGGAGGGTTTGGCGGTGGCTCCCTCACACATCGGTGCTGCTGCCACCTCGGACGGTTTCACCTCAGGTTTGAATGATTCTGTCACTGGAGGTTTTTTCTGGTTCAGCTGAAGCTGGCTGCTGTACTTCTCATGCTGGTAAATGAGACAAGAACAATGAGAATTTATAAAGACAGTACTGTTAGACTCATGATTCTATTGAAGCTAATGATGATTTTTTTTTCTTTTTTAGAGATTTAAATATATGCCTTTCCTTTTTCTTTTTATCTCAGTCAGAGCATATAATTGAAGAGACACTGAATATTAATGCTGAAAGTTCATGTAGCTCATTAAGATGAAATCCTATCGCTTTTGCAGCTACCTGGGTAGGTTTGCGCTGATGAAACAGCAGAATCATCAGTCTTGAAAAGTATTTTTTGCCCAGTTCAGCAGAAATCTTTGATCTCTTTGACTAAACTCTGTCTCTCTAAGGTATTTCTACACACTGATGGAAAAAAAAAAAAAAACCCACAAGAGCTTTCTGGCTGTTCTGTTTTGAGCAGCCATATTTACCCTGTCTGCAATCGTATGGACTTCGGCTATTAGTTTTCACCACACAGCATGCTGTCTAACCTTGAGGGCCTCCTCTGGAATATGCAGCTCTCCTCGAACCACAGTGAACAGGTTGGTATGTGAGGCAGGTTAAGGTAAAAGACGATGAGCCCTTGGCAAGGGTGAGAACCATGCACTGATAGTCTCATCTATA
This sequence comes from Stegastes partitus, assembly GCF_000690725.1. NCBI lineage: Eukaryota > Metazoa > Chordata > Actinopteri > Pomacentridae > Stegastes > Stegastes partitus. Next base: position 247,319 of record NW_007578019.1, read on the forward strand.
ATGCAGCAGGCAGAGTACAATGATCATTCACAGCTATTCAAGAACAGATAAAGTTACACTGTGGTCCATATTCACTGACCTTGTGTTGTGTGTCACTGAGTGTAACAAAAAACACAGGTATATACTCAAAGGATATCGTATCCAAACCTCAATTTATCATCAATTTTCAGCGTGACATAGATTTGCTCCTGTATTCTGACGTCGTTGACAAATGTCTGTGAACAAATGCAAAAGAATGTAGTTAAGAACAACATATCAGATGTGTGGTTTAGGAGTAAAATTATTTACTAGTTTAAATAAATTCTTCTTATACCTAAATACTGTTTGTGCATAACATGGTGCTGTGTCCATAGCAGTGCTGCAAACCAAGTGCTAATACTAGTACCAAATGCTTTGTCAGAAAATAATAAAAAGCATTTATTGATAGTTTCTGCATAGCCCATATATCATATTTGCACTTCTTTATTAGGACTCACTGAGAGTAACAATCCCTTTTACATGAGCCTATTGATCAGGACAGGCAGCAGCACAAAATAACAGATACAGATGTACGTACATGTAACAATTTAAATAAAATTTGCCTTAAGATTATAACATTATAAAATTACAAAAAATACATGTCTCAAGTCAGCAATGTCAATAATCATACAGGGTCAGTGTGAGTCAAGCATAACATAGCTCTTCCTTTAAGTAAAGTTGCTCGGCCTTCCTTTAGTGACATCAGCTCTTCCAGATTCAGACAGCTCTGCAAATTTTGCAAAGAAAAGAGGGCAGCAAACTTAAAGACTGTTTTCTCCAAACTAGTACGGCCCCTAAGAACAGATACAAGTACTGAAAAATGATGCCAGTTCTATTCACTTATTCTTGCAAAATGATTTGTAGTCATACAGACTGCTTTTGCAAGCACTAATATGATGAAGCAGCTAAAGAACACTTCAGCAGTTTAGTTTTTCAATTTAGTGCACTTTTGTAGAGTTTTTAGGCTTCAGAGAAACCAATACAAATGCTCTCATGTAGAGCAACAGAATTTCTTGAGTTTTACTCCCTCATATATTCCACACCCACAAAGCACTATAGCCTACATTTCCCATAATGCAACATCATAGTGTCTTATTATGCTGTTTTAGCCCGATAAACAACCCCATGTGTTACACAATTTGTAACACAAGGTTTTTGTTGACCGCATCAGAGTTTTATTCACACACACACGCGACAGAGCTTCTGTCCACAACCACAGAAGACAACTGTCAGCACTGATTGCACAGCACGACAAAAACTAGTAAATAGTCTGACTCACTGGATTAAGATTGTGGGTAAAAGCCTGCAAACGGCTCTGTATTGTCCAAGATTTTCTCCTCCACTTCCCCTATCTGCCTGTTATCATTTTCAAAAACCCTTTTGCTATGAGAAGCAACCTCCAGACTAGCAACCTACCCTACCACACTGAATATTTCAAGTTTTGCCAAAAGTGTGGATGGTGACGTGAAGCAGCTCTGCTAGTTTTTAGTGAATAATCCATTTATCACAGTGCTCGCCGGCCTGCATGCAAATGATTGATCAGTGATTTTTTTCCCACTTTTGCTGAAAGTAGATGAGGTGCAGTCAGACCATTCTACACTGCTATGTTAGCGTGAGAGAATAAACTGACTATGCAAGATGAGTAAATAAACAACATACTCACCCCATTTAAGCTGCCCAGGTCCTTCACTTTATGTTCATCTGTATTTGGCTCATAGTTGATGACGGCGTGCTGTTTGTCCACACTGCGGGACTAAATCATACAAAATCCAGTCAATCACTGTAATCCAGGCTAATCTCGGTGCTACAGATAATAATCCATAAAGAATGACAGCTAAGGGTTTATGTCCAGTGGAGATACTGTACCTGCAGCATGAGCTCACAGTCGTCCCTCCCCACAAAGATCATCTCCCTGGGGAGACGATGGCGTGTCCCCCCGCAGCTCACCAGGAACCAGGAAGTCAGACTCATCTCTGCCTCTCAAGCTCACCTTTGACCCTTAGTGCATCCTGCTGAAAACAAGGGCAGCATCGACAGTTGTTTACACTTTGAGCAATGAAACAGCGCTAAGGGGCGTGAATGCTGCTTCGTACAGTTACAGCAGGAAAATTACTTCAGCATCTGTACGTGTGCTGATGTGTCATAGGCACAGTAGCTATTTCAGTTATCACCCGAGGACACTGACATGCTTATTGCTCCGTGTAGTGCAGCTAACAACATAAAAAGGAAAAGTTTAAGTGTGAAAATCAAGAAACGGCTTACAGTATTCCAAGCATCCTTTTAGAGTCCCAAAGTGAATTTCTTGCCCTGTCACCAAATCCTCGAGCCACACAAATGGAAAGAAAGAAGAATGATTAGATGTAAAGACATAATACAGAGACAATGATGCAAGCATTAAGAGTTAATTCAAGACAGAGCCACACAATCAGCACACACAGGCCAGAAAGAGGCAGGAAGTCAGAGAAGATAAAGAGAGCAGTAATATATCTCTTCGAAAACCCACATCTCCCCATGATTCTCTCATATGATTCCCAGGCAGCTGTCAGGATTCCTGCACTCAGAGCAGCACAAAAGCTTTTTTCAGTGGAACAAACTGCCGGTCCTCCCTCTGCAGCAGCAGCATCAGCAGCAGCACACAGGCCTTGCTGACTCACGCTCCGGGGGAGCCATAGGTGAATTAGTGGAATTTAATTATGCACACTTTGTCGTATTTGGGGAGGCTCCTGTTTGTGCATCAACTCAATCCCAACGAGACCTGAGAGTGACCTGACATCCCTCCCCTCCCTCTCGCTCCCCTATTAGACGTGGCCCAGTCGGTCAGTGGCCTGTCTCCTACTGGCCCAGATTTTCTCTTTAGACGCTTGACCACACACGGATTCATGCACTCCGCAGATATGAATTTCCTTTTCTGCAAATGAGCTCACATCAACTGTGCGGCCGCAGCTTATGATCTGTAGTCGGCCAATGACAGAGCCGGAAAATTAGCCCAGTTAGGCCATGTCTCAGTCCAGTCATGGAGCCATTTAATAGCGGTACCAGAACCCAGTGAGTGATACACAGCAAGAAAAATCTACTGTTAAACAAAAATCATGCACATTGTGGTTGAAAAACAGGCTGCATATACCGCTACAGGGAGTCTGACGCTAATTACCGACTTGTCATCTGAAGCGTACATTGATCCTTCACGTCTCCTTTACGCACGCCCTTTTTCGAGCCTCATTACAGGCTAATTTAGACAGATTCACGATAACAGCCATCACGTGTTTTGACTAAATCAATGCTATGGAGGCTGTAAAGGATCACGACCGTTATGGACGACGTACAGGGCTGTCGCACAAACAGCGATGCTCATTTCACCGTCTCCATCCTTAAAAGCCGAGGAAGCAGCCAAAACAATCTAAGCGTCAGAGCGGACCTGCTGTGATAATAAACAGAGGAAGATAAACGTCTCTCACCAGCTGCTCTACGGTCAATCAGCATCCGATATGTGGAGGATTATGAACAGCGCTGCCTCCGCCGCTTGTGCTGCTCCTGTAAACCCGCTGCCCAGCCCTGCTCCTCCAACACCGCTGCGTCTTGGCCTCACGGTGGCGCTACGAGCTCATGTGGGAAGAGAACTAAAGGGTTATGCAATACTGAACTGACAGCTAACCGTGAGTGGCCCAAATTGGATGGATGATTGTGGATTTTGGACAATGACTCCTCATGATTACACTTGAAAACGCAGCATATGACGGTAACGTAGTGTTAAATTGAACGTTATTTTGAAAGAAAAACGTAATTTTTGTGCAGAAGTGTTGTAGGTTTTGATTACAATTATGTAACAGAGTATTTAAGTGTTAATATTTTATAAATAAATTGCAGTTTACGCAAACGAACGAAAAAAATACGCGCAATTTTGAAGCTTTTCGAGAAAGTCCACGTTTGTACTTTATATATAATTATTTTTCAATACGTACTTGAATTATGATTTTTGCAACCAAAGCCAATCACGAATCGAAACACTAGATGGCGTCAAAGTACTGAGCTGTGAGGATGGTGCTGGTTTCAGTCGAGCTGTTGATGAGCCTGATTGATGATCCAGCACCAGCAAAAATGCTGAAACTCGCACGTAGAAATCAAAGCAAGTCTGTTCCAAATATCAGCAGTCCGACAAAGCATTACCCATATACATATATATGTAACCACTATGGGTGAGTTCAGTGTTATTTATGGGCCCTCATCTGTGTTAAGTTAGAGAGGCGACTTTTATGGCCTATATGTGACTAATCTGGCTTAGACTCAATCTGTTATAACTTTATTTATTATGATCGTGACGTAAAGCCAGACATTAAAAAGAAAACAGGCCCATTGTTTAGTGTATTTTCAACACTTGTGTAATAACGTAGAACAATGAGGCTCAGGTGAGACATACCTGTGCGTTAGGCCACCTTCATGTACTAATTGACCTTCATTGTTTTAGATGGATGCCCTTTAGAGGTCCCATTACGCACGATTTAATCAGCCTAAAGCCACGTTGGATGATCCTTATTCACCTGTAGGGCCCCTGAGTGATGGGAAAACCCGGACATTTAAAAAAAAATGCTTTTAAACAACATTATTTGTAGATTAAACCAATCAAACAATGCAGAAGAAATGCAACTACAACTACAACTACCAAAATTGTTTGAATTATGCTAAAGTTTAGGCTTCTCTTTTTGCTTCATTACTTTTGGCCTCTAGATTCAAATATCAAGTTTCCTAGTTGCACGTGATTGTAAATCCAGGCACCTGGACAGTAAACACTAATCACAATAAGACAAACAAACAAACAAAACCCTGCATATAAATCACAAGGACACAAATATTAGGAAAACATCCCAATTAACAACCTTGTAGTCATGGAAAATTGCAATGTAGACATGTAAATTTAATAGTGTAATTGCTAATGCCACATATGACTTTGGATGAGAATTTTTGTCTTTTCTGTTATTATAAATTCTGTATTTAAGGTTACAGAAATGTCTGAATATGCAACATATTCTTCTAAAACATCGTTTCCATTCATAGTTTTTGAATTTAGACTCAGGTTCATTGCTCACACTGATCACGCAACTGATATAGCACCTTAAACATGTTCAACAACAGCAAACCAAACTATTCTCTAAATTAGATTACACTAAATGCAGGTTTCATAATTTGTCTTTGTTAATTCTTTCTTCTTTTTTGCTGTATATTACGATATTATTGTGTATATGACATTCTTTATTCAGTTGTTTTTCTTTTTTGACCAACCGAGTTCGCTTTACAGTGTGATGCTCAATCTGAAAGTTTGCCTAAAAGCAAAGTAAGAACCTCTTTTCCTCAAAGGATGCACACACATTTTTTTAAAGGTAGAATATAGAGTCAGTGTCATGTCTCATGGGAATACAATTAAATTCAATGTAAGTGGTGATAAAATAAAAGCACGTCTTTATGTACCCTAATATTTAGATCTCCAGTCTGCCATATAAATTTGCATGAGAACATAAGAATATTCATATGAGCCTGAATAGAAACTCTAATGAACTCGGAGCTGCTTTTCTCTCCACTACATCCTCGCTACATTTAGCTCATGCGCTTTTTTTCCTGCTGCTCTTGGACTTCTCTCTCTCTCTCTCTCTCTCTCTCTCTCTGTGTGTGTGTGTTTCAGTGTCTCTCTCTCTCTTAGCCCAGCCCCCTTGATCCCCTTCGTCCATTGGTGTCTTCGGGGTCTCTCTCTCTCTCTCTCTCTCTCTTCCCCTCTCCCCTCTCTCTCTCTCTCTTCCATAGGTAGTCCATAATGAGTGTCCATTGGTTTTTATTATGGCTAGCCCCCCTCCCACTGGCCGGCTTCGCCCTGCCCATGTTTTGTGTGTCTCAGTCCGTTCACCGCCTGACGTTCAAGTTCGCAGGAACGTCACGTCCGCGCTTGAACTTGCAGCTCAGGGGGGCTCCTCCGTACCCCCATCACTCTCTCTTTGCGAAAAAGTCATGAAGAGCTCCGCGCAGCCCACAGCGCGCAACGCCTCACCCTCTGCATGATCCGCAGCTCCTCTTTATTTTTATTCTTCTTCTTTTTTTCCTTTCTTTTTTTTTTTCTTTTTCCTATTTGGATGTCATCAATGAAGATATTCCTTTTGGAGTCTACCTTGTAAGAACGGATTTCCCAATGTGAACTCAGCTGAAAAGCCACCACTGAACCAACATGTCTCGCCGCAAGCAAGGCAAACCCCAGCACTTGAGCAAACGGGAGTTTTCGCGTAAGTGGAGATAGATTTTCACTTAATTTTTTTTGCTCCTTTTACTCTCAGCGATCCACCTATTGTTTTTTTTTGTTGTTGTTTGTTTGTTTTGTTTTTTCTTTTTTTTCCTTTTTTTTAAGAGCAACTTCCTTGGGGGAATTTTAATAGGTAGGATACGGCCACGTACGGAGCCACAGCTGTCCTGAGTGAAATTTACAAAACGTATCCAAAACTGCAGGTTATCTTTTTTTTTTTTTTTTTTAATGATTGCGGGATCGCCAGGTCAAAGTTTGGAAACAGCGTCAACAACAAAAGGGGGGCTTCAACTTGAGTTGGTTAACGTGTTGTATAACGCAGCCTTCAAGGTTTCTTTCGCCATTAAAGGGCATGCATGAGCTTTATGGCCAGAGACCTTTGCCTATATGAAGGCAGCGCAGGCTCACAACTCCTGTCATTCAAGTTTTCCAGCTTGTGAAGCCGTGCCACTTCTGCACTCCGGCTTCTCCTTTTTTCTTCTATTGTAAGAATGTATTTACAGAGGCTTCGGCTGGTTTGGACACAGGGAAGTGGTGTTTACATACCCACTTGGCCACAGCGCAGAGACCTCGTGTGCGTTACTTAGAAGGAATGCAGTTTCTTTGCAACAAATTCTTCACGACCTGGTGTTTTAACACAGTATGCGATGGGTTATCTTGAGCAGATCATCCATATGTCGCATAAATACGCAGGAAATCTCCATGCGCGATGCTGTTTTAATAGAGAAGAGCAGGAAAGTCATATTTACATGTGTGGTCAAAACACAGGACTTTGATTTTCGATTTGCAGATTTCTTATCGAGATACGTTCGTGTTTGCAGAATTATTTCCCATCTTTCTTTAGATGACAGCAAGAACTGCTTTTATCAATGCACTCTTACGCGCGTCAGTGAATGTGGAAACGTATCCAAATGCGCAGGCTCCACGAATCTAAGTTGCAGATGGAGACTGAGAGATTGTGCGTTTCCTTTTTGCCCTTTTCTTATTCTTGGTGCAAAATGTGTCTCTGCATGCTGCTCCCATTTCGCTCGAAACCAATTATGCTCTCGCAACATGTATTCCTTCATTTGTGAGGATAATTGTCTGCAGGGTTGCCAGTGGGGGGCGCAATGTGATTGTGCGCCTATAGGCCACTTCTGAACTTGAACTTGATCCACTTCATCCTTGTGCTGCTTGACCAAGCGCACGCAGCGGATCGTTTTAGCAGAAATAAGTGATTGTATATTTAATGTTCCCTGTAAGGCTCGTGTATTTTTATCGAGAGGATGGAAGTAAAATATTCAACATGAATCAAAAAAGGATTCAGGAATCATATATATATATATATATATGTTTAAGATTATCAGCGATAGATTTTATTGAATGGAAACAATTACAAAAACTGCACATTTTCAAACCGATCTCTCATTTAACCCATTTAATTTCTATTTTTAGCTGTGACCTACATCAGCTCCCATTACTTTGGCATATTAATAATATTTTTATACATTCATAGCATCAATTTGAACAACAAACTACTTGAGACTACATAACAACACTTTGCATAATTTTACTTTTGAGCTGTCATGCAACAAATGACCACTGACACATATTTATATGAGCTTGACACAATCATGTATTTTTTACCCAAAAAAAAAAAAAATCGTTTAAAAATGAAAAAAGAAAAAGAAAAAACACATCTCCTTGGCCATTTTCAGGCAGTGAGTGGAATGAAATTATTGATCTGCTGTTATTACAGTGAGTCATAATGGTCTAAAATGGCAAACGAAGAGGCCCTTAATGATTTTCCTGATAGTGAAACAAAAGCTTTCTGCTGGAAGCCCCAGTGGGAAACACTGGCCTAAACTACTTTAAATTCTGGCACAGTGAGGTGTCTGAAAAAAAAGGATTATATTTTAGTTTTCAAAGTTATTCACATTACTCTTGCTTGGCATCAAAATGAGATTATTTGGTTTGAAGGAAATCTTTCCACCTAACCCAACCTCACACACCTCGCCTGTGTCCGTGGCATAAGCTGGTTAAGATAAGCTTCAGTAAAATAGGGGCGAATTCCCTCATCTTTAATGCAGTTGAACATACAGGTAACAGGGCCTATCTTGCATAGTCCCTCACCGCCTTCTCATCTGACCCGATATAGAATTAAAGGTTGAACCAGCGGCAAGAATTCATCACATCTTATCTCAACATCCCAGTCGGGCGCCCAATGTCGTTTACCATGTGGCTAGATTACTTCTTTTAAAATGCTCTCTCTCTCTCTCTACTCTTCCTCTACTCTCTCCTCTCTCTTCTCTCTCTCACTGCCGGTACTTCAGGGACCTACTCCACATCCAACCCCTCAATGTCTAACCTTGGTTCACGAGATCCCAGCACTTTTAACGAAATGGGGTCCAATCATCTTGAACTCAAATTAGAATCTATTTTTTGATTCTCAGAGGTGTTAGGTTCATTAAAAAAGCGAGATTGGCAGCACAATAAAGAGGGTCAAGCAACTTAATCGTTTGACTGCTGCCTGTAAGCTGAACATGTCAGTCCTTATCGAAGCAGTCTGTGTGCTCTTTCTTTCTCCTTTCTTTCGTAAAAATGTTGCATACACATTTTACAGCCTGACCTTATTCTTTAAGATGTCTATAAGAATCCATTAAACCAGTGTGAAACTCAGTAATGTGCTCCTTCTGACACATTTGTTTACACCCTTCACACCGCTGCCATCTCTCACGATCCTCTTCCTTGTTTTCTCATCCAGCTGAGCCGCTTGCAGGTGTTTTACCAGAAGAAGACTCTCAGGACTCTCCCAGGCTGGGAGTGGCTCAGGGTGAGCCCCTAAAAGGGGACCAGGACCTGCTGACCTGCGGCCAGTGCCACTCCCGCTTCCCCCTCGCTGACATCCTGCTGTTCATTGAACACAAACGGAGGCAGTGCCATGGCAGCCTCTGTGGGGACAAACCCCTGGACAGGCCGCCGTCCTCCCCACTCGCCTCGCCCGTCTCCACGTCCTCCTCACACTCGCGAACCCAACATCAGCACCCGCGGAGGGTGCGTCAACCTGTGGAGGTGGCTGTTCAGGTGTCGCCACAGGATGAGGATTGTTTATCTGCACCCTTGCAAGGAATAATCCCCAAGCAGGAGAATATCACAGGTAAACACACGGGGAGCTTAAAATGGCTGCCATGCACGAGTAAACAGATGAGCAAAGCATGGAAGAGAAAAAAAAAATTGTGTGAAGTGAAGTCTTTAAGGTCTAAAGCTGTGCGGAATGGGTCACACTTTCTGAGGTTCATAGAGAGTTTATTTGAGAGGACAACAAATGGTCTCTCAGATTTCTCTGGTTTTGCTCCTGGTGGAGGGGATGTATCCTATCTGCATAACTAGGGTGTGAAATATCTGCTGCTACATTTAGGAGCTGTGAATTTCCCTCAGCTGAGTCATGAACCCACATGAAGACCAGCCATCCTGAAAATGATTGTGAGAAAAGGAAACATTTGCAGACAATGAAAAGGACACACACAGAGACAGACAAAGAAACAGATTATAAGAGAGAGAGAGAAAGAGAGAGAGAGAAAGACGAGATGGGTTTCTTTTAGGTTTTTTTTTTTTTTCCTCCTGCATTACAGATGTGCTCAGATCCTGTGGACTCCAAATGCTCTCTCATGTGGTGATGAGAGATGTATCTCTATCCCTCCCCTGGCTTATTACACTGCCATATCTCTCGTACCCTCAAATATGCGCCTGCGAAGGCTTGCTCTGATGCTAAAATTAAAAAGAGATAGAAAAGAATGTAATTATGCTAATCTGTCAAGGAAGAAGTGTTTATTTGAGGAACGCTACAGCCACTAATTGTCAGTGTTTTTCTTGATTTGAGTAGTTAAGGACTTCTTAAGGCAGCCGGTTGGTTTGTTGGTTGTCCACAGGGGCTAAATGAGACTGTAGTGAAAACATGAGTTGCTGTGCGACAAACAAGCACGAGTCCCTTATGACTGGTTTTTATAGAGTGGGGGGTTGATTCTGACCGGCCCATTTGAATGTTTATTCATTTCCTTTAACAGATCTGATAGCGTGTGCCAGATTGTGCTGATTGTTTGGGCAGTTGTGATTTAATTTGAAGCCAATTCAGGCTAAACGCATAGAGAGCAGCATTCAATAATGTGCACTACTGTACCAAATTAGTCAGCGCTACGGCTTTGCAGATGGCATTGTAAAAAGAAAAAAGAAAGGAGAAAAAAAAGCGCTACTGTTATTTGTTGTCAGTTAGTTAGCCCCCTGTCACACAGAATCACCACTGTTCATTAGTGTGCAGTTTGTTAAGCATCTGTGCACACACGGACATGTACACCCACATCCTCACACGCACACATCTGACATGCCTCTTGGCCTTGTCAGCTGTTCGAACATGCTTTTCTTTGCTCATTTAAATCATCATGCAGTGGAGTTCACATGATATCATAAGGTCACTGGCATTGTGAGCAGAGCTTTATTTATAGGCCTTATGGTTCTGGACATTGTGTCAAGATTTGCTTGGGTTAATAATGAATAAATCAAGTTGTTTTTTTTGTGCAGTAAGATTGTTTCCTGTTGAGATACCTCGTCTGATTTTGTCACATCGATCGAGGACAAGTTTGCAGATAAGGAAAACCTGCGGGAGATTTTCAGGTCAGATGACGAAAGATGCAGCTTCTGTGCAGGAGAGACCACACATCATTCATATATGCATATAAGCCCCCCCCCCCCCCCCACACACACACACCTCTGTTTATTTCATCCAAGATTGATGGATCCAGACTGGCAGTGCCAGTGCGCCACCCCATACTCCATATGCTAGCTGCCATGTTCTCTCACCCGGCTCAGTTAGATGCTGACACCGAGCTGAGGCATCTCAATACATACTGTCCTCGCTCTAGCTCCATGTCCAGTTCATTCCAGGAGAAGTGTGTTATACGTTACACCCATAAAGATTTACACTCAACTCTCGAATGGAAGTGACCCCCACCCTCCCCCTCTGGACTATCACTTGACACATATGGATTTCCGTATGGACAGCAGTTTATAAGGGCTGTAGAGGCTCGGACAAGGTTATAAGAAAAGGAGCTGCTGGACGAGAGGGAGCTGACACCCGGGATGGTTGAACTTGAAGGTTGGGGGAGATTGGGATAGGGCAGGAGGAGGGAGGGGTCGTCCGTTATAGACCCAGAGCTCGGAGATGAAGCTGCGCCTCGCGTCTTCTGTCTATGGGACAGCTGAGGCCGTCTGGGAGTCTTATGACTGCAGCTGGGGCTGGGGTCTGCAGTCTGGACTCTGTGGGCCGTTAGAAGAGGGCAGAGCCGCCTGCGTGTGGTCATTTGCATGATAAACAATTTAAGATATGCACAGGGACATTGAAGCTTGTCTACAGATTATGGATGGCCCAGAAACAGAGCAGATGATGGTTTCTCAAACAAAGTACGCAACCACTGCATAGTGTAAAACGGCATTTATTTCTCAGGATATAATTACTGTTAAAAAGGAACACTGGTTTCTTTATTATTTCGTGGAGTAAATATGATTTTAATCAGTGCAATAAATGCTTGTTGGGTTTTCCTACTCTGAGTAATTGGAGCAGGATGCTTTTCATTATGATTTAGGATCCACAGTTCATGTCCTATATACCATAATTGGTATTTTTACAAATCTTTTGTCTACGCTAAATTGTCGTGCCACATTTTTTATTTTTATGTTTTTTTTTTACTGCTACATTATTCTGCCCAGGTATTTATCCATGCCAGCATTAGCACCTCTTGCATTCTCACCAGTGTAGCCACGTGTGTTAATGAGGCCATTGTAGCCGTGCAAATCGACCACCATCTCACACTTCTGCTCCTTTCCAGCGCACTGCCTCCATTGTAACCTGGACTCTGAATCGATACTGAGTCAATTATGGCAGCCACCTTTCCCCCCTTTTTTCTCTATGAGGAGGAAAACATTCTAACGATGGAGCAGTATTTCTTGTAACACCTCTCCGTGGCTGCGGCGCGTCTTCCTGCAGCAGCTTGCCTGTCCTGTTTCTCTGTGTTGCGGAGACAAAGGTATTTAGCAGGCTCTGTATTGGCACTGTGCCACCTTTCTCCTAACCCCCCCAACACACACACACCCCCAACACACACTCACCCATTCACACAGATACGTATACACACTGGGTATCTGTCAGGCAGAACTGGGGGGCTGGGCAGTGTGTGGCGAGTGGTGGGGGGATGAGAGGCTCCTTGGTAGTGATATCTCTTCCTGTGTCCAGTGTGCATGTGCAGGCATATGGGTCACTGTGCGAGTTTACATGCGGCGCCTTTGTTTTCGGTGATCACTTTAATTGATACTGAAAAGGCACAGATGCATGCTGCTGTAATTATTGGACGCCAGCTAATATTTTAACATAAGCACATTGTCTGTAAAGACTGACTCTAATTTGATCCTACAGTCGCTTTGGGCTCTGATAAAATCGGTCCTATTTTTGGCAGCGGGCTCCACTAAGTTTTAATGAAGGTGAACAGGAATGGTTTTAAGGATGAATTTTTTATAGAGGACATTTTTGTATTCTGAAGCCAAGCTCTAAACACCCACAAAATGTTGTCAGTGGAGATTCGTCAGGCTTTGTTGTCGGATTTCGCCTTAGTAGCTCTGGCTGCATTCAAGTGCAGTTTACGTTCAGAGCGTAGATGTTATACTAATGTATGCGCGCATATGTGTACATTTATGTGTCAATGAGTGTGGTTTTGACCACTTAAACTGTTTATAGCTCTCTGGATGTGTGTGTGTGTGTGTGCGTGCGTGCGTGCGTGCGTGCGTGTGTGTGTGAGACAAAGAGTATGTGTGTCTCGCTGTTTGTTAAAGCTTTACTACCCTCGGTGTGCAGGCTGAACATGAAAGAGTCTTTGACTTGGCAAGCCTCGCCTGAGGACACCCCTCTGTGGATCATGCCAGGCCAGACTTGGCACACAGCGGTGGGCCTGAGGGGCGGGCCAGGCCTACGTGTGTGTGTGTGTGTGTGTCAGTGGAGGTGTATCTGTTTTGTGGTTCAGGAGGAAAAACGTATGGTGAGGTGGCAGCTATGTGTGTGACTGACAGCGGGAGAGTGTGTGTGTCTACTTAAGGGTAGGTATGCAGTGGAGTCAGGGTGTGTGTGTGTGTGTGTGTGTGTGTGTGTGTGTGTGTGTGCGCGCGCGCGTGCGCGTGCATGCGTTTGTATGTATGTGTGCTGTCCTCAGGGGCTCCTGGCTTAGGCTTCCTGTGTCTCTGTTTGTCTTCTAACAACCCCAGCACCACAGCCTCGGGCCATTCAGGTGGAGGCTAGTTGAAGTATGCACACACACAGAGAGGCTCAGGCACAAAAAGCGGCTCGCACAAATGCGTGCACCCACCGACAAATGGACGCACACCTGTTTTATGAACACAACAATGCCCCCCCCC
>NW_007578019.1:261574-322870 GCF_000690725.1 Stegastes partitus
ACACACACACACACACACCCATTGCCTCTTTCTATCCCCTTTACCTACTGTCAAACGAAGCTATACAACAGAAACAACCTTGTTTGTCCACATCCACGTCACGCTGGATGAAAAAGTATCCTCAGAAATAAACGTGTCCTGCTGCTGTCCTGTCAATAGCGTGGCAGGCAGTCACATCACAGGGTTAGGGGTCATCTGACAGCGTCAGGGCCTGTCATGCCAGTCGCCGGCTTCACCACCTGCAGGTTAATGACTTTATTTTTAGACAGAACAGAAACAGAGAAGAAAAAGTGTCTTTGATACAGCTGTAGCTCAGAAAGTGGTGAATCAGAGCAAAAAGAACAGAATTGGTATTTTAGGAAGCAGGTGGGTTAGTTTGGGGTGAGAATGAGAACAGATTTTGATGAGATATTTTTTTACTTTGACATTTTTCTCATAAAATCCCGTTTTTTGTCATAATCCTGTAAGCCTTCATTTAGGTCACTTAAACTGATTTCATTATTTTGTGTCTCATAATCACAGCCTGCAGAATGTCATCTCAACCTCTGCTCCTCCTATTGTGACTGTAGAGTTTGAAGCTGCGGTGCTGCAGGACTGTTGCTTTGTCTTTCTTTTACTTCGGGTGATAATGCTGAGGTCATGGGAGAGCCACAGTGACGAAGGCATCATGTTAGAACCCACTGATCCTGGTCGCTATCTGTCTCTCCAGTGTTTTTCCTCGAACGTCTGGCCCAGTGATGGACATAGCTGGTCAGAATTGTGTCTCTTTTTGTGTGTCTCAGTCTATTTGTGCCTTTTGTATGTGGGTGGGTGGTCGCGTACAGCTGTGTCTCAGCCGCCTTATCTCAACCAGAGCGATACAGGGCAGACAGGGCCCCTGTGTCTGATGTTACACTTGTGAAAACTCACAGCCGCCTTGTTTGGGTGTGTGTTAAAGTTTAGCTGTGCTTTACCGTGAGCATGCAGAGCATGTCTGCTGCTGCAGTTTTTCATAAATGTACTAACAGATTGCTTTATTCCTCTGGGGGGGGCTCATTGCCTCCTAATAGCTCAACTTAACTGTACATTTGATCTCGGATTCAAATCCCACATCTTTTAAATGATGATCAGAAGATGGCGACTTCATTCATTTTTGAGAGTGTCTTAATTTAGTTATTAGACTCACTTTAGGCTATAAGATGGTTTTGGATGCTTCGCACAAAAGCATGCAGGCGCAGGTTGGCGCACAAATGAGACTGACACACACACAGCAATCACTTATGCACAGATGCATGCATGAACACACATACTTACACCTCCTCTCCATCCCCCTCCCCACACCAAACTGACCCCCAGCCCTCATTCCACACAGGCACACACACGCACACACACTCACAAATGCACACTCCTGTCCCAGGCACCCTTTACTTTTGCAGGCTGAATCTCACTGATAACATGCTGGCGCCCTCATTTAAATTTGAAGCGCTTCTTTAATCTTCAAAGGCCTGATTGCTTTATGAATATGCATGGACTGAGCTGACTCTCAGTTCATTACCTTGTTGTAAATTCTAATGACCATTAGGGCCCCGCGCGGTAATTGCCAATTGTTTTGCATTTTTGATTAGCCCATTACCGAAGCGCATTCTGAACATGTCTGCCCTGCCTGCCTGCCAGGCTACGGCAAGAAGCGGAGGATGGGAGAGAGAGATGAGGAAATAAAAAGCAGAGTGTTCAAGGGGATGCTAGTGTGAGGAGTAGTGAGACACAGCGTAAATTTGAGGCTTGGCTCAGAACGTTGTTTGGGGAGGAAAGCGGGGCTGAGATGGAAGTGGGGTAAAAGACACAACGTGTGAAATGTAGAACTGGATGTTCCCTAAACAAGCTCCGTTCGGCTTGTTTCTGCAGAGCTTGAGTGCAAGAGTGTGTACCTGCCTGCGTTTATGTCAGCATGTGTATTTGTTGACTGTGTGTGTGCATGTCCACCTGACTGTGTGTACATATTCTCAGGGTTTGCGTGCAGTTCGGCGAGCCGGGTGGTGAGCTGGGAGCGGAGAGATTCTGGTAGTGCATCCCAATGCACGCTGTGTCTGGGACTTATGAAAGATTGATGGTTCCTAGCAGAATGGCATCGCCCTGCTACAACTTGATAACATCTAATGGATAATTTAGCGCTCTAAAACCTGCAGGCCGGTCCCCCTCTCTCTGGCAGCCTGGAGAGGACTGCAGCTGCTGGGCTTTTGGGGCCGTGCTGCTGTGGCTGTTTGCTGAAGAGATACATGAGGACAAGCAGGAAGAAAGAGGAGGAAGAGAGGAAGTGGAAGACAGACAAGAGAATGCATAAGTGTTTGTGTGACCATGACGCAAGTGCCAAGAGTGAGCTTGTGATGTCAAGAGTTGATTAGCCAGCTCTTGTCACAGTAGTTAGGCAGGAAAAACTCTTGATCTGGCCTCTTAGCTACTTGTGAAAAGTCCTGCTATAGTTCTCGTCAGCATCACGCGGAAACAGGAGCTGGAGTCGGTTCTTTATGGTAAAATCCTGGAAATTTACCTTCTTAAAAGCTTATTTCTCGAAAGCTTATTTCTAGAAAGCGCCAAGCACATGAGCATGCAATTAAACTGAATTTAATTTTACTTCCTCCTGCTGTCTCAACATTGCTGCTGCTCATAATAAGCAATAAAATAATGCCTGGAATATAGGATAATGCTGCAGACTATTTCTCTGCAACAAATTTGTGCACAACTGCCAAAAAACAGATAACTGCATCCATAAATGTTGCAGTGTGAACAAGGATTCTCTCTTACTGCTCTCTCCCTCCTCTCTCTATTGTGTACCATTCATAATCGCCACAGTGTTTACACACAGCTTGGAGGCCTACTTTCATTCTCTTATTCCCAGACTATTAAGCTGTTGACAGTTTGGTTAATCGTCCCACAGTTTGACTTGAGGGGAATCAGAGAAGGGTCAGCGGACTTTGTCTCCAAGGTGTGGAGAGAAAGTGGCTCACATGTGCGTGCTGCTCTTCGCTCTGTGGCATGCCTTCATGTTGGGAGTTGGTCTCAGTTTAAGGAGGAGGAGGTTTCAGTCTAGCCTTGCTGTGGTTTTGGAGGGGCCAGAGACACAATGGGGAAATTGTCCAGCAGCCTGGAATCAGCTAGTGCAAGTGGCTAGCTGGGAGTTAGCCGGCTTGCCGGCTGCTCCATGTCCAGCTTGTGGGTGTTCACACACATCCTGACTGAGAGAAAGACGTAACAGCAGCAGCAGCAGCAGCAGCAGCAGCAGCAGCATAGCCCGCTATGGCCAAAGGAGTCTGAGGCAGACAGCATGATAGATGGCTTTGTTAAAGGGTCCCAGGGTGTCCCCTGAACTTGAAGCACTCTGTTTATCTTGAATAGGAGAAGCACAGAGTGTTGGGGGGCAGTCAGGAGGAGGAGGAGGAGGAGCAGGAGAAAGGGAATGATATAGCTTTCAGGGGAAGGGAGAGGAGGAAGAAGAAGAAGGGCCTGTATCTGAGCAGGCCTGGATGGGGGTTGGGGAGGTTAAGGGGGGGTCGCGAGCAAGCACGGCTGCTGGAGACACAGCGTGGAGGGAAATAGGGGGGATGGGGCAGCGCTCCTAGTAGCTGTCCATTAACAGATGAACTTGGCAATGATCCAGGCCTCAAAGGTCTTGGGAGACCGACTCTCGCACTCACACATATTGCGCATACAGCCGCACACACACATGGATGCACACTTTTCCTGGTACCTGCTGACTGTGGATGGAATGCCACCACGGTTTCTTTTTTGTCCAGAGGCGGAAAGAGGACACGTCTCCGATTCACCTATGTCAGAACCAGTTCATACCGGTTAGCCAGCAAGGCCGAAGGAAGGCAGGCGGACAGGCCTCGCTGCCCGGCCCTCCTCTCTCTCCTCTCTCTCTCTCTCTCTTCTCTGTGCTCTCTCCAGCCTGGCTCCTCTCCTCCTCTGTTTTCCAGGCTTTAGTGGAAAGAAACAGAGAGAACCTCTAACCTGAGGGCACAGGACAATGCAGAGGAGGGAGAAAAGAAGCGAGGGAGCGTGGGAACAAAGTGAGAGACAAATGGATCCGGTTGTAAACAGGGTGGGAAGAGGAGGGAAAAGTGTTTGGTTGTTGTTGGTGCTCTCCTCTTGATGGGGCAACATGAGCTTAACACCGCTGCTGCTATTGTGTACTGAAAACATTACAGCAAACATGAGAGTGGTGAAAACTGGGGAAAAGAATTTGATATGGAAGATGCACATAATGGACTGTTGTGCTGTGTGGGCGAGAAACCTTCTATTTGTGTCAGCCATACATGTAACCGTATCTCGTATACTGTTTGTACATACGTGAACGTGTTTGTGAATGCTGCACAGTAAGGATGCTGCTTCTCTTCTAATTACGACTCGGATGTGTCCCTTGAGTTTTGAGAGCAGGCTGTTCACTATTCCACTTCAAATGTTTGCAGCTCACACACACAAACCCTGCCTCGAGATGGCAGATCAGAAAGCTCCATCACATCACGAGCATCTAAGGAATTCAAGGAACCAAGAGTTCATCACTGTAGGAATGTAGAATTTCTTATTTGAAATCCTTTGTTAGACTACAGTGTTCTTTTTTTTTGGCAAACTTAATTAGAGAGTTTCTGTCATTGACTTGATGGTAACAGTTTTGGACATGCGCTTAGTTTGAATACTAAGTTGAAAAATGTAGGACAAACTAATTTGAGGACAAAAATGTGATCGTGACTAAAGCAGAACTGAGCTGCTGAGGTGAGAAAAGTAGTTTCTCAAAAAAAGTGTGAATCTTGTGTGAAAGGTTGTGTGTGAAGTGGTGGTGAGGTTTATGTAAAAATATTAGAGGAATAGGCATTGGCTTTCCTGCTAGGCTTGCAGGTGTCTGTCTCTGACTCAGGGTTTTTGATTATAAAAAAATAAAAAATGGACACTAGACAAAAGACTTAAAGTGCAACCAAACACAACTTGATTCATCTTGCATCAAACATCCTAATTTCATTTTGACGTTTGGTATAAATTTAAGAATATAAATGCACGCTGAATGTAGAAATTTGTGCATTGGAACCGGGGCAAAGGTATCAAAAGGACGTCTGATATCAAAAGTTGTATAATGCTTTATCTGAGAGCAGCAGACAGACGTGATGACATCTTGTGTCAATTACTGGAGCAAGTCTTTATGTATAAATTCATCACATGCATGCTGCACGGGATAATATAAGTTCGGTGCATGCATGTACTTCTGCGTGTCTCCATGTAAATGTATGCAGTCCCATTTGCATGTATTTCACACATGCTCACATTAGTTTATTTATAAAAAAAAAGAAGCCACTTCTTTTTATCTTCTCCCCTCCCCTTTTTTTTTTCTTCATGCAGCCTTCCAGCTCTTGCTCTATTTCTCAGAAACATGTTTTCTTTACCAAAACTCTTGTGTGGCTACTTTGGTGCAGAGGCCAACTAAATATCTCACTTGTGTGTGTGTGTGTGTGTGTGTGAGAGTGTTTGTGCGTCTGTGTGTGTGATGATGGCTGTTTTTATAATGCCCCCCTGCAAATTTGCATATGTATATGTGCAGATTGTATGAGAAGAGCTCTCACACTTAGAGCAGTTGGATGGGGAGGGCGATGGGGGCTGTTGCAAAGGGTTGTGTGTATGGTGTATGTGTGTGTGTGTGTGTGTGTGTGTGTGTGTGTATGAAAGGGGGGTCTTGCTGGCGCTTTCACTCCCCCCCCGCCCCCCCAGACAAAGCCGGCCACTACTCCCAGATGGTAGTCTGCTCTCTTCGGCCATGTGTCTGTTGTATATATATATGTGTGTGTGTGTGTGTGTGTGTGTGCGTTTATGGACAGAGACAGATACAAAAGATGGAGAGTGATAGAGAAATTTGAAAGCTAGAATTTGTGTGCAGATGCAGATGATGCTGATAGATGAGGAGGTGTGTGTGCACATGTGAAGACTTCATGGATTTTCATGTATTATCCTCTGGGATGCATGACGTGACTAAAAGCAGCCCAATGTGGTCTGCCACTTTGTGCCTTGTTCTAAATGCATTAGAATACATAATTCAAGACAGATGGACAGAGAGAGAGCGATAGACAGAAAAAGAGAATGTGTGGATGGAAGAGTGACAAAGAGGACAAAGGGAAGGGATTGGGGAGCACAGATACAGGCCGGTTATTCTTTGTCTTAGCGGTGATGACCTAGAGATGTCCACTGTCGTCTGGTTAATGGGGTCAGCGTTAGGAACCAGGCATCAGGATTATGTTTACTTCAACTGACCGCCGGACAGCAAGACAAATGAACAAGAAGGTTGGCACTGAGTACAGAGAACATGACAAGAAATTTCAGATTAGATTTGGAGGTTTTACTATGACATCATGCTGCTCGCTCACAAGTGTCTTTCAGATGTCAGGTGAAAAAATATTCAACTTGGGAAATAGCTTTAACAGTGCAAAAAGGTCCAGATATTCAATATGAAATCCCGGTGTCCCCTCGGGGGCATATGTTAAAACAGGCCTGCAGACCTGTTATGAAGGGGCTATCTATCGCTTGGACAGACTCCAGCTTCTCTGACCTTGATGTTTGTTTTCCTTGTATCCCCAGACATAAACATGGCTCTCGCATCCAGACACACAGACCGTCAGGAAGTTATCCTCTCTGATGTTTTTTCTCTTGCATCTGGCTCCGCTGCAAACATGGGGCAGATGTATTTGGGTTTTGAAAATGTGCACAAGTACAAAGTCAGGTAAACTCAAATGGTGTGTGAAATTTTGCAGTTTCTTCCGCCCTCCATGCCTCCCTCTCTGGCCCCGCTCTCTTCTTTCATACCTGTCGGACTGGTTCTCTCCCTCTTTCATTAAAGCAAAACCCTTCTCCTTTTTCTTGACCAGGTAGTATTTTGTTATCAGACAAGAAACCAGACTCCCTTATGACAACCCTTTACCCCATAGTTCAAAGTGCCAAGATAACCATTCTCTATTTATACCTTTATTGAGGCAAGCCCTTCTTTGCCAGTGAGCAGTCTGGCAGGGAGTGTTTTCCATGCTGGACATGCCCTGTTCTCCCCAGGCTCTGGTACTGCATCGGTCTGCCAAGTTGCAGGGCCAGATTGCCTGTAATAGGCCTGCCATTTCCCTCTCATCATCTGTCAGCACTCTGGATCCAAATGCAGGGTCCAAAGAGGGCTACCACTCTCCAATTAAAAAGGTTAATTTGGCCTCACCGATCTCTTCCGCCTCCCCCCTTCTCTACAGCTTGCTATGTCTTCATTAGCACTCATTTGTGTCTGTGTTGCTTTCCCTTTAATTTTTTTCTTTTCTTTCGTCTTTCTTTCTTATGTTAGTTGGCTTTTGTAAACACTGGTTTATATGGAAAAGTGTGAATGTCCATTAGCATAGTACTTTTTTTTTTGAGCCACCATGTTTATTAAATTGTTCTCAATGATTTCAAAGTGCTATTTTTTGTAACCTTTGCCTGACAATTTATGTAAAAATCAGCAATCAATTTTTGCACGCTCTGCTCCCTATTTAATGTCATTTTGATTAAACTGCAGTCTCAGTGAAGGAAGCAGGAGATTAAAGGAAAGTTTTTTTATTTTGGGAAATGTATTTTTCAGGCTCACTTGCAGAGTTGGATGAGAAGATCGATATTGGCGCACTTTGCTTGGCTCGGCTTTGATTTGCAGGATGGAGAAACAGTGAGACGCAGGATCCAGGAAGTCGATGCGATGAAAAAATCTAGCACATAACTGCATGTAAAGTCATGTTTTGTATGGATTAAACATGATACAAGGTGTTAGTCTGTCAGTTTATTAGGCGCTGAATGGTGAATTTTACTTTTGGACCAAGTCCGTTTCTCCTGTTTCCAGTCTTGATGCTAAGAAGAAATTGATGCAGAGACCTACCAGTTACACTACATAGTAAACCTCAAATTTCCCACCAGCTCTCAGTGGTTTTTCACTTTGTAAAAATGCTGCTCACACAGCAAGCTCAACAAGTAGCACATGTTCAGCATCGCAGTAATTCTAAGATTTTTTATTAATTCAACAGCGAGAAAAAAAAAAGCAGGACAAGGAGAAAGGTCGACGAGTCTTTCTATTAATGTGGTGGCCCTGCCTCATTGTCATTATCCTCACACAGCAGTGTCAGTTTCTTAAGCCTAAGCCAAACCTGAGTGGATGAGCAGTGTGCAAGTGAAACCTTCTCATGTGGGATATAAAGTCACTAGCTTTTCTTTTTCCTTGTCTGTGATCGGCCCCATTCAAACATAAGGAGAGGAGTTCTTCACCAGACTGGTTGCTGCTCGCTCCCTCTGTTTTCTATCTCCGTTTGGTGGTTCGGTCTTTTCCTGTATCCTCTCAGTTTCCTCTTTCTCTCCCTTGTCTCCCTACTTCTCCTCACCCTTGCTGCCTTTTTATCAGAGAGGTTGAAGAAACGGGCCCCGAGCACCTCCTCCTCCTCTTCCTCCTCCTCCTCCTCCTCCTCGTCCTTTTCTTTTTGCCTTAGGCCTCAGCAGTTGCATCACATGGCAAAATAGACCCCACCCAACCTCTCCCTTCAGTTTATCTGAATCAAATATATGTGGACGTATGTGGACATGTCACTTTGCGAGCCCATGGATCAGGAAGGAAGCTGCCCCTAACCACTGCCTGTACTGCTGCTTTCTGTCAGTTACCACTGCTGTCAAAGCTCCATCCGTGTGTCAGGCAAACACGGCTGACAAAAACGCTGTGTGTAGTTGTGTTTTTTGGTATCTCGGTCTTTAGGAGCAGTACAGCAGGTTTTGGGTGTTTTTCACTCAGGGGTCATGTTTCACTCCTCTATAGAGTCCTGCACCTCTATGGAAACAACACAAGGAAGGACAGAGAAATCAAAAATGTATTTTGTTGAGCAGAATACATTTATAATAGCATTATTCATATAAAAGAAAAAAAAAATTTTCTTTGATTATTTATTCCATAAAAAATGCAAAAACTTGTAATAAGCATTTATGAGAATTTTTTTCAAGATGTTACCAACACTAGAAATATAAATTGTGATGACATACTATTTATTTTGCTACTTACTTTTTCATTTTAGATCCATACTTAAAGCACAGCCTGCAGTTCATCCCAGTTTAGCTGCAAAGTCCGAGAATTTTTGTCAGGTACTTCTTGGCTGCTGCAGAGTCAGACATGGCGTCTTAGTTGGGACATGGAGCTCAGAATTTTTTGCTTTTCACAGAATCTGGTTAGTGCAAGTAGTATATTTTGTGTACATTTTTAAATGAGACTTGTATAATACAATGACAGTGATGAAATATCACAATTTTAAGCTTAGTTTTGTTTTTGTTTTGATGGAGCAACATGTCACAGAGGAGCAGTTAAAAAACCTTCGGAAAGCTAAAAACTTTCAGTTGTTTTTTTTCACATTCTGGCTGTGCTAAATGGTGTAATTTTGGTGATTTAAAACTATAACCTGCCTTTCAAATCTGCTGGTGGGTTTTTGGGGTCAGTCGGTTAAAGATAATGCTGAGATTGTTTAACTATGACTTTTGTTTGACTTGTTGCCAGTTTATAGACTTCAGCTTTCGGCACAAATTTGAGTTTGTAGGGTAAAATAACTGCTCTTTCAAAGCACATTAAACACGATGCAGCTCCAGAAGAAACAAAACAAATGAATAGAAGCATATTTAATCTGTAGTAATTGATTTTTATATATTTTTTAGTATATATCTATATACTTTAAAAGAAAAGAAATATCGAGGGAGAATAAAATTTATCTAATCACACTTTCTGACCAGACGTTAATACAAATTAATAAAAAATATTTCTCAGCCATACAATTATTTTACAGTAATAAATCAGTTGTAGCAGCTGTGTCATCATCTGCTGTTAAATATACTGGCATACTAAATGAAATTGGGGGTCACTCTTGGTAGTTTAAGTGATTAACATAAGCTAATGACTTGCGAGGATGAACAGGAGGTGAAGATAAAAGGGGGAGAGATGGAGGGAAGAAGGAGGACGTTGTCTGGCTTCCTCACCCACCATTAAGGCCCTGCCCCTGGACTGGGCCAGTTTCCCATGCACCAGCGGCACAGGCAAACCTTCTTTGGTTACATAAAATGTCTGCCTGTATGGCTACGGAGAGAGATATTATTAGCGTTATTTTGCCTCAGATATATGAGAGCACAGTGCTTTTAGGCCCCCTTGTTTGAGTGGCTGATAGACACTTGAGTTTCTGCAGCAGATTAAATGAAATTTTAGCAGCTTTTTCTTGGGGCCAGGCCATAAAACCACACAAAGGAAGCAGCTGCCACTAATGTAATCTAGAATGGGGTGCTGCAGTGTAAAGCTGTCCACCACTCTTTTGTTTTTCCCTTCTTCTCCTCTTCACAGCTTTTTACGCCATTCTTGACACCCTTCAACTACACCCCTTCCTCTTCAGATAATATCCTTGTTCTTTCACTGCCCTTAATTCCTCTTTTCAGCAGCTACCCCTGTGTATGCTGTAAAGGTGATGAAACCGGACGAGAGCAATAAAGGCCATGTGTTTTAAGAGCAAACATATCTTTTTATGTCTTTATATATCTATGTGGCGGTGTCATAGGTGCACGAGATAGCCGAATGGGTCGTCTCTAAAGCACTCTCAGACGCTTTGGCCTTTCTGTAGGCTTGCAACCAAATCAGCTGGTCATGTATGGAATGAGCATATAGGATCTTTACAGTGTGACCTTGACCAAACAAAGTTCATTTCTCGGAATGCAACACAAGCAGTCCGCCGGGGTTGATGCCCCCGTGACCCCCGTGACAGCCAGGGGTTGTCAGCCGCTCTCAAAATGACAGGGTGGATCTTGAGAACCTGCGTTCATGTTGACAGGGAGTGGCGTTACATTCCTGTCAGGGCTGCGATTGTATAAGTGCCACGAGCAAGATGGAAAAAAGAGGAGCTGAAGCAAAAAAAGATGTTAAATGATTTGGAGTTGAATCAGCGTAGCTACATTTGAGCATGATGGTGATGCTTTACTCCGCTGTTGCCTTCTGTAAATGAAGTTTTATAGTCTGTTAGAAGAGCAATGGCACATCTGGCCCATAAATCTCAGGTGGTGCTGCAGAGTGCAGCCTGAGAGAGCCAGCTCTACCCATCCCGGATCAGCCATTAATCCAAATTTCTGCACCTCTACACACACACACACAGACACACACACACAGACACAGACACACACACACACACACACACACACACACACACACGTATGCTGGCTTATTTATATATTGTTCATTGCTGGTGATCTTTCCAGTGTAGTTGGAAAGTATTTAATAAATTTGAAAAAGAAACTGAAAGTGTTTCTGTGTGAATATGTTTTTGAGTGAGTGTAAATGCATGTATTTGCATCATGTCTACCTATTGACTATGTGCGTGTGTGTGTAAGTGTGTGTGTCAATGCGTCTTGCTGGTGCCTGTTGTGGAATGTCTGAGTTCATAGACCCTTTCTGTGCAGAAACGATGGCTTGGAGGTGGACTCAACCAACCAACCATCCAGCCAGTCAGTCTGTACATGCGTGTGTCCTGTCTTGCAGCTGTCTGTGAATAAATCCTTCTGTCACCAAAGGCGCACAGGCTTTCTTCACATGTTCTGTTCATCAACTCTTTTTGAGGCCTAAAAGCCTATTTTGGCATTCTTCCAATACATGTGTTAACTGTGTCCTAATGGAGAGACTGTTGCTAATTTGCTGATGATTCTTGCTCGAGTTTGCACGTATTACTGGCGTCCTCCTCATCTGTCTTAATCGCTCTTTTTTTAGCCTTGTCTGCCTTATGCTAGTTTTCCTTTGCTTTTTATCTTCACAGAAACAGAGATGAATTTATTGCAGCGCACATGCCTGCAACATACATGCACGCTTGAACACAGCAACACCACATATATTTACTTAAACCCAGTGACCCAATAGAAATAGCTCTTGTCCCCCTTTTGCCACCCTCCTTTTCTGCTCCTCTGCTTCGCCCTCCCTCCTTCCCTCCCCAGGGTAGGTCGCTATAGCCCTCCATATAAACATGGTGATCTATAGGAGCCCTAGACCCAGACAGATTTTTGGCATGGCTGTGCAGGTAGCATTCCAGCACGGTTTGAGATCTTAGGGCCCTAGCCTCGTTAAAAGCCTGATTTATGCTCTACAGCTGGGCACAAAGGAACCTACAGGTTGGCTACCTTAATTAATATCACGCTCACTACTGCTTGGACCTATGCATGTTCCTGACACACCTCCTGGGAGAATAAGCGGAAGGATTCACATGCTGTGTTTTTAACAGGCCACTGACAGTGTGGGTGTGCATGGGATCTAACTGGAAAGACACAGGTAGCCGTGTTGAACATGATTTCAAATGATTATTTATTTCTTTTACAAGCACCACAAAGTTAAAAGTATCGTAATATAAAGGCAAATTCTGCCGTCTGTCAGACGACAGAGCAGTTGGGTTCTGGGTGTCAGCTCTCTGGGCTGCACTAGGTCCTACTATCCGCCATTTTACCCATCTTCTTTCATTGCCGTAGTGACTGATCAGACCACATGTCTTCAATTAGTAGGCAGGAATCTGGTACGGCAAGTCTCGAAGATGAAGAATAGTGTGGAGTGTGGCCTGCCATTGCCCAGCATATGGTCCATCCATCTTACAGGCTGTTATTGATGATAAACGTTACATGTACATTAACTGGCTGCCTTCACCCTGCTCTAACCCTACCGTCTTTCCTCTGGCATGTACACTACAGTCCTGTGTCACTGGGAAAGAATATGCTGCACTTTAATACACAATCTAACCTTGACTAGTGTGATTTGGCAACCGCTTTATTCGAGGAACTGGTTCAAAATAACATGTCACGAAGGTGCGGCCCTGGTTGGCATCAAGCCTCCAGACTAGTTACAGTAAGATTATTGTCAACTTCTAGCACAGAGGGAAGCGTATGTAGGTCACTTTGGATGTCTGACCACTTCCTCGCTTCGCTACGTCTCTTCCTGCTTCTGTCAGAATGTCTTGAAGGGGCTGAATCAGGGCTGAACAGGAGGCCATTTTGCAATTTTAATCAAGATTTGGAAAGCGTCTGAGCCAAGCAACGGCCCAACACAGTTTTTCTCCTCGATGAATTAATAATGGAGGGTTGGATAAATGGGATGGTGGTGGTTTGGGGCACTGAGGTCTCCCTGTTAGTGGCCGTGTCCTTATTACAGGACCAGCGTGCTTCATGTATTAGGCTTCTCCAGTTATGTCACTGAAGTGACTTGAACTTGAAAATGTGGAATTTTGAGGCAAAATTTTGCCAAAATACACTGAACTTGTGACAGACTCCAACCTTCTCCGTTTCTAAGAATAATGAATTTGTTAGCTGCATCTGACCCCGAGACACCCTTCGATCTAAAGAGTCTGGCTATTGATGCTTTCTTAACCACTCAACCACTGTGTGCACAGTCACACACAGCAGATGGGACGCGTGTTAAACCCTCAGCCTTCACAGCTCCGGGACACGGGACACTCCAACACACTGGCCCTCTTGTTTTAAAGTGCCATGTCCCTCCACAATGCCTCGAGGCTCCCTGTGCATAACGAGCTGCTATGGTTGGCCCGAGCTCACATGCCCTGGTCCTCTCACCCCGAGGTGGTAGGACAGGGTGAAAAATAACTGCATGTTTAAAACAGCCCTTGTTTGCTGGTATCTAAGTGATGGCCCACGCTTGAGAGCTTCCGGGGCTACTGTGAACAGGAACAAACAACTCAGGTCAGCATTAGTCGTAAGTTTGTGTTTTCTAACCCACTCCAGCACCAGAGCAAAAAAAAAAAAAAAGCGCAGTATTTTACCAGAGTTTTGCACAGAGAACCCGCTGCACCGACCCTCAAATTGCTGCACCCTCAGCGCTGTCCCAAAGCGATTTAGATAATGATGAGTATATTTCTCTGCCTCGCCCCTTACTTTTACTCGTGTCTCATTTTCTCTGGAAGTGTTATTTACAGTGACAGAGCATCTCAGCTGAAGGTAGCAAGAAAATAAAAAAAAGGCTTGTTCACACTGGCCTGATGGATGGATTCTGAGACCTAAATGAGTGGCTGGAAAAGATGAGGAGTGTATTGTGACACAGGTGTTTACGGCCAAGTGAAGTGTCCCTTTGGGCTTTAGAGAAGAAAAACTATTTGTGTTGCAGTGTTTGTGAGTGTTATTGGGATGTGAGAGAGAAAAAAAGGTGAGGGAGAAACTGTGGGTTGTGGTGTGTGTTAGGAATAGACACACTCTAACCTCTCTGGGTGCTGTCATCAGAGCGTGTTAAGGAAATAGGAAGGAGGAGTAACGAAGGCAGGCTGAGGGACAGGGAACAAGAGGGAATGACTCTATTCTCCAGACAGGCTCAAGTGTTTACTCAGTCCACACAGGCTTACTGTGTGTGTGTGCGTGTGTTTGTGTGTGTGTGTGTGTGTGTGTGCATCACAATGTGTGGGTTTGTGAGTATATGTCCGGACCTCCATCAGCTTGGAGATACCCTCACTACAGGTCTGTGCCTGCAGATCAGGGGGAAGTCTCACTGCCCACTCTTCTCCTTAAACTTTTTCTGCTCACTCTTTCGCTTTCTCCCTCCCTTTAACACTGCCTCAGTCAGAGCTCAATAGTGCCTCCTTACTTTTGCTTTTTGTTTCACCCTTACTTTTTAATGTATTATTTATGTAGCTGTGACTGTTTGTGCAGGTCCATCTAAAGTGCACACTGTGTTTGAATGCAGATTTTTACCTTGTACTGTAGTTGTTTTTGTGCTTAATATGGCACAACAGGCACAGAAAGGTGGACGAAAAACTCGAAGCAGCAGCATTTTATGGACTTAAACAAATTAAACCTTTACTTTCAGAAGATCTATATATTTTATTTGTGTTTTGGTTAGGAAAGCATCTTAATTTTTGAGCATAAGAGGATGTTAGAAAGTGTGTCAAGTGTACAAGTAGAGAAAGGGGACAGATAATTCTGTATCTGATACAAGGGTGTTGAAACTAAATGAAATACATGAAGTACATAAAAAACAAAACTTGCAAATTTACAGTGGAAAAAATGTAATGAAGCAACAACAAAAATAGAACCAGGCAGCAGTACATGTTTTTGCTCCTTAGATCAAGTCTTTGAGTGACTAAACGTGATGCAAAAATGACTGTCCTGACATGTATCAGTCATGTGAAGCTTTTTTTGTTATTTGCTAATTTTAAACCAGACACATCTTGACATCTTTTAATTTCTGCTTGTGACTCATATTGTTCAGAATATTCACCGGTAAAGCTGCTGTTGATCACAGCATCTTTTTCTTTTCTTTTTTCTTTTTTCAAGCTTTTGTTGTAATGCAGTGTTCCTGCTTCAGATCCTCATAGTCCTTTCCCATGTGGTGTTTGTGATGCTCTGTCCATCTCCTTGCATGTCTGTGAAGACTCAAGGAGGGAACAAGAGGAGAGGTCAGATGCAGGGCCCTGTATGCTCCGGTGAAACCGAATCACGTCCTGGCAAATGGTATGCAGGCTCATAACGCGCTCCACTCGTCCAATAGCCAGAGACGAAACAGTTTTGACAGTGTCGAATGCCCTGCCCTGGGGGCCTTATCATCCTTCGCTGCTTGCCTGCCTCCCTCCCCTGTTTCTCTTCTCCTGATGCTATCTATCTGGAGATTTATGCAGAAATGTGCAGCTAGTCGACCTCCCTGGTCCCCCTCCATCCTTTCTGCAGGGACGCTGGCCTGTCATAAGCTGAGCTATGCAGAGATAGTGAAGCGGAGGCTGCTGGCTTCGTGTCGTACGGAGGCTATCTTGTCATTGCACTTCAAACAAGGATGATACTTGTAAGGAAAGACACAGATGCAGTCATCTGAATGTCTGCATTTTGATAGTAAAGAAGCCAAGAAATGTTCATGTATTTTACTACATTCTATTGAATTCCATTGATTCTACATATTATACTGTGTTATATTCTTTATTAGCTCATTTCACTCTCTTCTCCTCCCCCTAAGCTGGAGTTTATTGAGACATATCTTTTCCTTGACAGAACACTTTTCACATTCCCCCTCTGAAGTGCTCAGAGACTTCTCGCCCATCTGGGATATTGCCCGAGTCCAAAAATACTCCTGCTTGATTAAGTCTTCTTATGTACCTGGATATGTGTGCTTAAACTGACACTTGGCAGTTTGCGGTTTCTTTGAGTCCACTCCTTTATTTAATACCTTCTCCACTGAGCATTGGCTTTTGTTGACGGTGGTTTGATCCTGTGAAGCGGATCCCAACTCAATAAATAATCTCTGTGGATGCTTACATAAGCGATGGTCCATTTAATTAGACTGGTTAAGCTTAGAAGCCCAGAGGTCTTTTCACTGTACAATTAAAGCTAGGATGAGAAACAATAGTGTGCGGCCTCCCACCGTCGCTGGTAAGCAGAGAGCAAATAATGATCTGCATCAGAGACACGGCTGGCCCAACCTATTATAAGGTCTGCCGGACCCGAGCCGCACCCAGGCACGAAGCCGTCCAGCTGGGCTTATTCGGAATGGATGAATGGATGGATAGATGGAGGGAAAGAAAGATGGACAGACAGATAGATGGGTGGGTGGATGGTCAGTTCAAACACAGTTCAACCGAGAAAAGATCAAAGGGAGTAAGGTTACGCAGGGAAACAGACTGCAATGCTAATTTTGAAATGATTGTGCCAAGTGTATTAAATATAAATGACCACATATACACACACACACACACACACACATGAATATATGCAGACATGGAATGTGGTCATACTCACGATGCCCATTAAAGAAAACGCTCACATGCATGCAAAAGCACATCCATATGAAAAACACGCTGACTTCCCTGCTACACACACACACACATTTGTCTATTGTGTATGGTGCATGCATTCATTGGGCCACTGTGTGGGTGCCATCTGTCCATAATGGTTTCTTAGTGGCTCAGAGAAACTCCTCAGTTCCACTGTTGCTCTTATCAACTTTCAGTAGATGGAGAAGGGGAGAGGAAAGGTAAGAAGTGTGAAAGTCTGATTGGAGACAAAGCCACAGCCAGCAGATTACTTTATACTGGGCACAGGCCCTCAAAGACCACCATGCGTCTTTATCTGAAGATCTGCCTCCCCCTCCTTTGCTTGTTCATGCCAGCTAGGCTTTTCTTCTCCTCGTCTACCTCTGTCTTTCCCTCACTGTCTCTTTCTATGCCTCCTTCTTTTCCCCCGTTTTTTTTCTTCTTCTCCATGTGTGATTAATGTGGTGGCTAGTGGTCAGTTTCTCCCAAATGTGTAACGTGTGACTCCCAACACCAGCCAGAGTTGGCGCGGCTTTCTGTTTTGCAAACTGTATTTCCTGCATCCGGCTTTGTCTCAGGAACAAGTGTTGGTCAAACAAGCCTTTTGTCTGTGGCCAGTGGCTCAGCGCACCACGACGAAGCCTGGCCCCGGACAAAGAAGTGAGTGTATAAGCTGGGTTGTATGTGTGTGTGTGTGTGTGTGTGTGTGTGTGTGTATGCAGGGTGCAGACAAACAGATAGAGGCATAAAAGTAAGGAGGTAAGGTCAAGGCCAGCCAGTTTGCTCTACCAGGTATTTTCACAGATGCAAACAGAAGTGGAGATGGATACAGCAACTTAAGGTGATAACATGTAGGAAGACATCCCACACAGCATCCCAGCATGACAGATGTTTCTCTTACTCTCGAAATCTATTGCATTCTTTTGTTAACAGTTTTAATTTCTATTATAATTCACCTAAAAAAATCATGTGAAAGAGAATGACTGTAGAAAACAACGGATACTCTCTAATGTGAGCCTCCGCTACTCCCCCCATCTTTTTCCTCAACCTCTCCTCTCCTGCTTCACCCTTCACCCCTGTCCAATCCCTGACTGTGAATACCCTAATGACATAAACAGAGTAGTAATCACATTAACGGCAGTTACGGCTGAGGCACTCTTAAGAGGCACTGTATTGACAACCCTCCGTCTTCCCAAGGCACTCACTCCAACACCTATAAACACTTATGAATATTGGCAAAGACCTGCTATTAGCATAATCACTTTTCAGGTGTGTGTGTTGAGTGCTCTCTCGAGCCGCGGCGACTGATAACTTTGGGGAAATGGTGGTGACGGGTTGCGTCCCCCCCTGTGTCTTCTGTCTCTGTGCTTTCCCTCCTCATCCTTCTCCTTTTGGAAGGCCTGCTAATCCTGTTAGCTCGTTCCTCCATTAGCTAAATGACCAATAACAGTGAAAGCTGCATGGTCACACCAGGACGGCCTGAGCCCACTCTCAGTGTTGGTCAAGGACGAAACAAACTAACAAACAAAAAAAAAGAGAGAAGTGAAGGTCAAGCCAAGTCTCTTAACTTTTCAGTATGTCTAGAAAGTTTGAAGGAGTGTGCTGATGTGTGGTGGTGGGTTTTATTGAGAGATGAAGGGAGGATAAGAGAGCTGATGACAGGGTTTTTTTTTTTCTTAAGGCATCATTAACCTGCCAATGCTGGGTTGACATCATGGCTGTCTTGGCATCTGTTGCTTTGTTTGATGGTGGCTGTATTTGGGATAAAGGAGAATGGGATGGTTTCTCTCTGTGCATTCTCCATGTGGCAATTAAGACAGCCTTGGTGTGTGTGTGGAACTAGGTTTGGGGGTTGGGTCACTAACAATAGAGCAATCTGCATGTGCAAAGTGTACGCCTCAGTCGACTAGACGTTCTAGACTGTATATTGCTTGGTCAACACTGTTGTTTGGGATGGCGGCATGAGGATGGTGTAAGGCGACTTTATCTGCTGTTTAAGGCGCCATAATTTCATTCCTGTCCTTGTGTCAGTTGTGCTTGTTGCATGAGCCCTAGATCATATTCTCTGCCAGATAGCAGTGCAATGTCCGTTACCAGCACCATAATATCCTCTCCCTGCTTTGTGTTACAATGCACTGAAATGGCTGTGAAAGACTTGTTAACCCCCCTATTCTCTTCCTTTGACTGTTTTATGTCTGTCCTCTGGGCTCTGCCTCTTTAGTTCTTTATATTTCTCTTTTTTCTGTTTATCGTTATTCCACTTTCTTTTTTTTTTTTTGCTCCTGATCCTCATGCCCTTTCTCACTTCTCCTATATACTTTCTGTCTTTTCTCCTCCAATGTCCCCTCTTTCAGCCCCTGCCATGAAATGGCAGCTAAGGGCTTGTCAGTGTGGTTTCTCCTCTCTGCTGATCCTATTTCAAAGGGACCTGGAGATCCAGCATTAGCCCCAGCTCTCCTGCTCTCCAGCCCCAGCTCGCCACAGACTTAAAGTTACTAGAAGGAGAGAAACAGATTGAGAGAGCGAGAGGGAGCTCTCCTTTATTCCATTAGAGGACAGACTCGTTTATAAGATCATCCTTCTTCCCTCACACAGTTCTGTACTAGCAAGACAGAGCGAGAGAGAGAAAAAAACCTTCAAGGTCTTCAAACGCCTTGTCAGAATGTCTTTTATCTTTTTGAATAACTGTCCCTCCATCCCTTTGAGGACAGCTATTAAGGACAATAGTGGGCTTATTTAGATATCTTCTTTGCCATTGTTGTGAATCTGGGCATGCATTGGTCTGGTTTGTTGATGCCCATCAATGTGTCCACTGCCTGGATGGGAATAACAATTATCGTCACTGCTTGTGGCATGAGCACAGTTTGTCAAATGTCCATAGATAGAAAATGAATGGACTAGCAGCTTTGAAGTGCTATGTTGTGGCTCTTGCGCCCTTCAGAAATGTGGTGGGTTGTCATTAGGAATGTTCCCTTCACGCCACACTTCCCCCCCCTTCTTCGCTCCCTTTCCTTTTTCTCTGCCTCCTTCCTTCACTTCCATGATCCCCCCTGTGTTTTCTTTTCCTCTGACAGACGCGCCTGAGTCTCGGAGGAGAAGACAACATTCTAGCCAAACCCCACCCATCTTTCTCTCATGTCCTTCACAATAACAGGGGAAAAAATCATCTATTTCTCCTCGTGCATATACACTCTCTGCTCACACATTAAGACAGGAATGAGGAAGTGTGTATAGGCTGCAAATCAAAGCAAAGGAGAACAGGAGAGGCCAGGTTATTGCAACCGTTTTACGAGTGATATGGGGCTTTCTACTTAAAGCCATAAAAACACACACATAATCAGGAAACGTACATATAGCCAAAGCCAATGTAATGGGCACATTTTATTTGTGCTTATGAGAGAGCGAGCAAAAAATGTGTATGGGCAAATGGCTTTTTTATGATGGAAAAATTCCATAGTGGGTCAAAGCCCCTTGCAGGTGGCAGCAATTAACTGTAATTTTTGCAGATTGTAATGATCCATAATTTACCAGTATACCCCCTTCCAACTCTTTTCAGTCAAGAGAAAAAGGTTTGCGTGGAGGTTTGATTGGGTGCACATTTTATGCCGTGTTCTGGTCTTTAACTGAGATTGTTTGAAAGGGGCTGCGGTGGCCGTGGACACACGAGCTAGAAAGATGAACCACAAAAACACCAGCCTGTTCTCTCTATTGCTCATCCACAACATCCCTCTTTTTTCTCAGCAGCCGTCTTCTTTTTCTGCCCCTTCTTCACCCTTTTGTCTCTCAGCCACAGCAGGCTTAAAACATGCAAGACTGTCCATCCACCATCTTAGGGATCGCTCATAGTCTCAATCATGCACACACGACCTATCTTCCTCTCTCCCACTGCCTTGTTCTCCCTCTCTAGCACAGTATGGCCATGGTTTTGGGTTCAGTGTCTGCAAATGACTTCAGAAAAATGCCCTCCAGTGAAAACAGAAAAAAGAGAAGCAAGGATAAGAAAGCCAAAAGATGAAAGAGGGAGCACATTTGCAAGTGGCGGATGCTTCTTATTTTGCATATCTCTCACTTCTGCTTTCCCCTTCTTCTCCTTTTCTATTCACCTGAGAGGATTTAAATAAATCCATAAAGCATGAAATATCAGAAATAGAAAAGTAATGCATGAAATGCATTTTCATAGGAGCCTCCCCACCCACACACAAACACACATACACAATTTTCCCCTTTGCTTCTTTTTGCTGTGAATGTGTGGTTTTTGTGATAAACGCTGGTACAGTTTATTAACATGTGACCTCTTATTTGTATTCAGTGTTAATATGCAGCATCAGATACATGTCCCACTTTAGCCTTGCTAATTCTGTAAACAAGGCATTGGAGGAGAGATGAGTGTGTTTAACGAGATTAGGCGTGCATTGTCAGGCAAATCTCAGGTCAGTGTGCAAG
Organism: Stegastes partitus; assembly: GCF_000690725.1. Taxonomy (NCBI): domain Eukaryota; kingdom Metazoa; phylum Chordata; class Actinopteri; family Pomacentridae; genus Stegastes; species Stegastes partitus. Next base: position 282,802 of record NW_007578019.1, read on the forward strand.
TGCTATTGAAAGTCAATTATTGTTTGAAATATTCCTATGCCTTCTCAACTGAGTAAATTGTGTATTTTATGACTGAGATATTTTCTTTTATTCAGTTGTTCTGAAGTGTAAAAAAATTTTAAATGATTGTTTAGTTTTTCACATGCGTTATATTTCTTAGATTGTGTATTTTTTTATATGAAAAAGAATTATTTCATCAAATTTCACAGTGGTATGTCAGGATTTTTAATGTTATTTTAATCCTTCTATCTAACCACAGTCATTTTGACCTGAATTAATAAACGATGTAATGCACGTCAGGACTTTGTAAGTGAAAAAATAGAATTGGGTTTGCTTCTGCATTCTATTTTAAAACATCACTTTCATCATTTAAGTGTCGTGTATCTTTTTAAAAAATTCTGCAATTACAGTATAATATTTCTTTGTTGGTTAATCAACTTCAATCCTTTAAAATGTACATTTATTTCTCTTTGTGTGTCCCTTTTTTTTTGTCAGATAAAGATGAACCCAGCAGTTACACCTGCACCACGTGCAAACAGCCCTTCACCAGTGCCTGGTTCCTGCTCCAGCATGCCCAGAACACCCACGGCTTCCGCATCTATTTGGAGAGCGAGCCTGGCAGCCCCCTCACCCCCCGCGTGGCTGCAGCTCCTGGAATGGGGGGTGACTGTGCCTCCTCCCAGCCTCCCCTCCACGCTGTCCACTTGGCTGATGGTAGTCCGTACAGCCTCCTGAGGATGCCGGGCTCTGGTTCTGGCCGGGATTCAGTGTCCACACCTCGCGAGGGCCGGTACCCCCGAACACCGCCGCTGTTCAGCCCACCACCACGCCACCACCTCAGCCCGGATGACCTGGCCTTGGCAACCCATCATCCCAGCGCCTTTGACAGAGTGATGAGGCTGAACTCGGTGCCATTAGATCCCCCTCAGACCATGGACTTCTCTAGACGTCTACGTGAGTTGGCTGGCAATGCCACTGGAGGTTCTCCACCTCTCTCCCCTAACAGGCCCAACCCTATGCAACGGCTGATGCAACCATTCCAGCCAGGTTCTAAGCCTCCGTTTTCAGCTACACCCCCCCTCTCCACATCTCAGTCACCTTCTGGCTCACGTTCCACCCCTAATCCTGTATCCAGCACCGTCCAACCAGGCACCCCTCTCAAGGCAAAATCTTGTGAGTTCTGCGGGAAGACCTTCAAGTTCCAGAGCAACCTTATTGTTCACCGGCGTAGCCACACGGGGGAAAAGCCATTTAAGTGTCACCTCTGTAACCATGCCTGCACGCAGGCAAGCAAATTAAAACGCCACATGAAGACACACTGTCAGAGCAAGTCTTCAGTGCTAAATGCCAAGTCGGATGACGGGCTCTCGACAGCGAGCTCCCCTGAACCTGGTACCAGTGAGCTGATGGGCAGTGCTACAGATGCTCTTAAGTCAGTGGTGGCCAAGTTCAAGAGTGAAAACAATGGCCTTATGCCTGAAAATGGAGAAGAAGAGGAAGAAGAAGAGGAAGAAGAGGAAGAGGAGGAAGAAGAGGAGGAAGAGGAGGAGGAGGAAGAGGAGGAGGAGGAGGGAGAGGAGGAGGAAATCGAGAGTAAGCCTGGAGTTGACGAGGAGGAAAGGAATGACTATCGTTTCAGCTTGCGACTAGAAGGGGCCCGACACCACCAGAACAGCGATGCCCTCCACCCGCACCGCCGGAGTTTATCGCAGGAGCATGGTGATGAGGACTCAGCCATGGAGTCGGACCGGGCAGATGATGGAACTACCACTACCATCAATGGCCTGGGATCTCTACCCAATGACAACCTGTCCAGGAAGCTGCTTGGTGGAGGAGTCAGTCCTGGTTCCCTCAGTCCCCTGTCCAAGCGCATCAAGGTGGAGAAGGACCTTGACCCCCCCACACCAACCATCCCTAACACAGAGAACGTCTACTCTCAGTGGCTAGCTGGCTACGCTGCCTCTCGGCAACTCAAGGACCCCTTCATCAGCTTCACAGGTGGGGACTCCAGACAATCGCCCTTCGCCTCCTCATCTGAGCACTCATCAGAAAACGGCAGCTTGCGTTTCTCCACCCCGCCCGGTGAGCTGGACGGGGAACGGGCTGCTTCGGGACGCAGCGGCACTGGCAGTGGGGCCAGCACTCCCCATGGCGGCAGCGGGAATGGCAGGCCAAGCTCCAAGGATGGTCGCCGCAGTGACACCTGTGAGTTTTGTGGCAAGGTGTTCAAGAACTGCAGCAACTTGACAGTGCACCGACGCAGTCACACTGGAGAGCGGCCCTACAAATGTGAGCTGTGCAGCTATGCATGTGCCCAGAGCTCAAAGCTCACCCGCCACATGAAGACCCATGGACAGATGGGCAAGGATGTGTACAAATGTGAAATCTGCCACATGCCTTTCAGTGTATACAGCACTCTGGAGAAACACATGAAGAAGTGGCACAGTGACCGCCCTCTGGCTAATGACATTAAGACTGAGTAGGCAAAGAGCAGCATGCTGGCAGCTCTCTCTCAGCTCCCCTGGCTAAAAAGCAACCCTGGCTAACTAGCTGATAAGTGAGGGGAAAGGACAACAGGGTTAGACACCAGTACACAGTACAGCCCTGTTCTCATCCCCAACTGGAAAAAGCTGGATGCATGATCCATCAATGGGGCAATACTATTGCATCAAACGCAAAACTTTTTGAGCCTTTCTATTGTGCAATAATTTACACGTTTTGTATTTTTTGTAACTGGACAGCATGCTCAGTGTGTTTTGGCTACTTAGAGAGAAAATTGTCCTCGGCTGGTGGGTTTGGTTGTACATGTGTTGCTGTTGATACGTTTGATTTCTTCAACATAAAAAAAAAAGAAAAAATAGTTATGAAAACCCATGCTGCATACAGTACAGACTGTTTTACATATCATGTAAAGTTTTGTGTTGGAACATAGTGGACAGTGTCATATTATCAAAACCATCAAGACAAGCAGGGTCACACTTAAAACTGATCTTTGTGAAAGATTTTCCATGCAACATTGAGATAAGATATATACATACACACACACACACACACACACACACATATATATATATACATATATATATATAAGAAATTGGGCTGCCTATGAAATGCTAGGCACTAGCGCCATGAAATATTTCTTTTACAAACAGCAATGAAATTAACAATATGGTGTGAAATGACAACAAAGAGTGCCTTGGATATTTTACTTGCATTAGTTAAACCTCCTTTTTGCTATAAGCTCGGAGTTTCAGCTATAAAAGATTACAGGACATTTTTGTGCACATATGGAATAAGCAGGTCCTTGCATCAAGCACCTGACCCTGTCTTTTTTTTTTTTTTTTGGACTAAGAAAAGCGCAGAGAACCAGCTGAAACAAAAAACAAACAAACAAAAAAAAACAACAAAAAACAAAACAAACAAAAAAAAAAACATTATGCGTATCTCTGGTAAATCATTTATCTGCCTGACTCTTGTATATTGTTATTTTCAAGATTACAATTCTGTTTACTGGCATGTTACATGCTAAAAAAGGAGTAGGAGTTTGGAGTGTAGAGTTTTGGATTAGGTGTTTTTTGGTACATGTGTACCATACTGAGAGGGTACTCTGACGAGTCGTTTTAACCAACGTAAAGCTCTTAATTTTCCAGAGTGTTTATTTTCTTTGAAAATTAAAAGTTTGCAGGGTTTTTTTTTTTTTTTGTAAGTAGCACAGAATTATGTTTCTTCAGTGTCAGCCAGGCAGGCAGTGTAGCCAGCGGTCACTTGAAGACCACAGAGTGGGATTTAGTTGGAAGCCAGACAGATTTTGGGTGAGGGTTGGGTGGGTGTAGGAGCGTATAGGTGGGTGAGAGTCGGGGTAGTGAGTGGGGAGTGGGTTTACCAGGTGTCTCTACAATTCAAAAGTTTATGTCCTTATAACGTTAATTCTCTTTACCCATGTTAGATGTTAGAAACCCTTAAGTAATCTGAAACCTATTTTTATTAACTCACATTGGAAACTATCTTAAATGAACATCTAAATCAAAAGTCAAGTATTTGTATTCAGCAAAAATAATTTTCTTTTTCAGCAAACTACCCCTTCCAGACAAGTTTTTAAGAGTAAAATATTCACGTTTTGTTTTCTCTTAAGTTAACGAACTCTAGACCTCATTCTGGTAGCTGTATTTTTGTTTTTATCTCCACCCCCTGTCATTGTCGATGATATAGCACTTGTCACTCTGCCTTGGATTCTGTATCTGTCTCTCTAATCGGAGGTACAGTCGGTTGAGTATAAAATGAGAACCAGATTTCAGATCTGGGACTACCTACGTGCACTGTTCAATTTTCCCAGTTTACAGTCGGACGCTCAAGGGAAAACTTGCTCTTATGCTGACAGATTAGTGTGGTGTCATTGCTTTGCATTAAAAACAAAAAGAACAAAAAAAAAAAAAAATGAGAAAAAAAAGAGTTGAACTAGAAAATGTTGCCAGCCATGTCTCCGTCTGAGAACTAAACACCAGTTTGGCTCTCGGAACTATCAATGCAGGAACCGCCATAGAAATATCCTGCTTCATACCAACTATAGAAATATACTGCTCAGTACAGAAAAATAAAAATTCTACAAATTTGATTTAAAAGATAAGTAAAATGTGTTGTTGATTTTTTTTAACACTTCAATATCTTTAGGGGAGAACCTTATTTAAATTCAGTTTTAATTTTTTTTAATTGTTTTATTGTTGTTTCTCTTTCCTGTCTTGGGGACATCCAGGACTCGATCACTATGTAATGAACATGTCTCTCATCTTTTTGCCTTCACTATACACAAGTTTTCAGGTTGAACAAAAATTTGCATCGGGGAGAGATTTATGATATATAAATATATAGAGAGAACTTAAAAAACATAGGAAAATGCACACTCATGTAAGTTCCTATGTTGAAACACATTTATGGTCTACTTTTTTCCTGTATTTAGAATGGTATTTGAAATTAATGTTCACTTAGTGTAGGCACTTATAGTATTTATGTTGGAGCCTGTATTTTTAACTGTTTTGCCTGTACTCTTTAAAGGTTTCAATGTACCCTTTTTTTTTTCCTGTAGTGAAAAAAAATCCCAACAAGCTGCCACCGTATATTTTCTTATTTTGGCAGGATAATATAGTGTGAATAATTTGTATGCTTGAAAATAAGTATGTTTTTGAAAAATAAAATGTTGTGGTGTTCCCCAAGGGTGAGAGGTCATATGATGGCCTTTTCAGGCAGTCCCGCTGGAGTGACCACAATGAGGTAAAAACAGGTGGTTGTACATATCTTTTTAGTTTGTTTTATATATTTTTCTCTCCTGCCATTTTATATGCAGTAATACAAGCTATTGTTGGGTTTTCTTGGTAGCCAACTTTTTACTGTCCTTGATCATGTACCACCTGATAACATTCCAGCTGTTTTTTGAAAAAGACATTTTGTCATATGCAATCAATCCAACATCAATCTGAAAAGCCTTTTTTTTTTTTTTGCTACAGTTTTTTTTTTTTTTTCATTTTGTTATTTTGATTTTTTTTTTCATTGCCAAAAGAACCATGGTGCTTTATAATTTAAATATGGTACATCTCATATGCAAGGCATATTCTAAATAGAACTGAAATCATGAAAAGAAAAGTTTGGTACATGTTATCATTGTTGATGGTACTGAGGTACATGTAAGTTTTCTGCCTGATTTCATCCTGTGTTCTGTATTTACTCTCAAGCTATTTGTTCTGAACTGAACTTGAAGTTGACCTATGGCACTGGCCAACATTATTTATTATGACTATACACACACACACACGCTCTGTTCAGAACAGAGTCACTGCAAAACAAATCAGTTCAATTTTCTCCCTCCTGATGAATTGTGATGACTTAATTTCTCTGTTTGATGACCAAAGGTCATTGACCGACATTTATGAGTTCTTTCTCGACTTACAGATTTTTGTTGTTGTTATTTTTCAGTTATGGAGATGCCACTCTATTTTCAGCTGTTGTCTGCATTATTCTCTTCACTCAGCCGTTTTGTCTTGGAAAAAAAATAAAAAAGTATTACATACATATCGGAAATTGGTACTTTTGCTTTTATTGTGGTTTGCATACTCATACATTGATTGAACTATAACACTGTGTCAGAGCATTCAGAGAAGAAAGAAACACCAGAACACACACGCATAAAATTTATTACTCTACATTGTGCTTAAGTGCACTTATTTTCGCCCGGATATCCCTTCATGGCTTGAGGTACCAGTGCTAGAGGTGGACGTTCACATCATATCTGTGGTCTGTGGCCTTGTCAGGTCAGCTAAGCATCTGTGTTATATCTCCAGCAAATGTTCCTTTTCTGTCTCTCTCCTAACCTTGCTCCTCTCCTCTTTCTTTCTTTTGCTCTCTTTTGGTGTCTCTTTTCCTCCTTCATGTGCTTTGGCTCTTTTTTTTTTTTTTTGCCTGATACTCTATCTGCTTTTATGTATGTCTTCCTATGTCCCAATCTCTCTCTTTCTTTTCTTCCGACCGCTCCCTTTCCTCTTTCCTCCCATCCCCGCTGAAGCACTGGAGGGCAACGTGACAGACTAATCGCGCTCCTTGTCCGAGCCTGGCGCTGTTTGCCTAGCAGGGCCAGATTAAAGTTCACAGATAGAGAGAGGTTCCTGCTTAGGCCAGGTGTTGACAGTTGAGATAAAGCAGAGTCGCAAGGAAGTGGGCTTGGTTGGGTGGGTGTTGGGAGAGAGGAATTATTAGGCTGTGTGTGTCTGTGTGTGTCTGTGTGTGTGTGTGTGTGTGTGTGTGTGTGTGTGTGTGTGCTTGCACAGGCACACACTTGTAATCTTTAGGAGGGGGTTACCCCCGTTCACTTGTCTAAGATCACCCAAGTTCAATGTCAGAAGAACAACAATGCTCTGGCCCACAAATCCTGTCACAATCAACCCGTGCATAGCAGACATAGTTTTCCCATAGCAGACTCTTAGCTCTTGCCTACCATCCCCTGCCTCCCTCCTCCTCCACCTTATGTAGACATATGTCCTTAAATCGTAAAAGCAACAGTTGCAGTTCTTTCACTGGAGAGAATAGTTTTCAGAGGGTTTGTCATGCAGAAAATAATATTTATAGTCCTCTTTGAATTGTTTTCTTCATCGACCTCGTATTTTGTTTGCAAAACAAGATGTTGGAGAAAATGAAAAGTGTTATATGTGTTCCGTTAATTTCTCAGCTCGTCTTGGAGGAATACGCCGGTTCTCTGTTGGAGGGCAGGAATTTATTAGTTCATGATGCTAATTAAAACTAGTTCAGAAACATTCTTGAAAAGATAAAGACTACCACCTCCCTCTCTTGCTTTTCCCCCCTACTTCACCTCTCTTTCTGCGTCTTGACTTGTATTTAAAGCAGCGGAGGCCTCCCAGGCATAGCTGGGGAAATCCTGTCCAGGAGAGAGTCGGCGCGTTGAATCGACTCTCTAATCCTCCTAATATGCCACTTCTCCTCGTCCGCTGCTCTCCCTCTATTCCTCTGCCTTTGCGCCTTCTCACTATTGCTTCTGTCACCTTCTTACGTCAACTGTCAGTGGATCATCCCTCTTTATCTCTCCCATCCCTCCTTTTCTTCATTCCACGTTATATGCGCTCTGTCAGGTCCATTTCTCTTCCTCTAGTTCTTGTCTCTGTTTCGGGATCAGTTTTTTCTTGGGTTCGAGCCCGGCGCACGAGTGTCAGTGAGTAGAGGAAGGGCTGAAAAGCAGAGATGGAGAGGCACACTGCAGCTGTGCTGTGGTGCAGTGAAGAGGGGGCCTCGTCCGGGCTCCATGGAACAATATAAAAGCACTAATCACCCAGGACAGCTGACACCCAGTGCCTCACACATACACACACTGTGTTTTACAGACACACTCCCACATACACAAAGATCTGAGGATTGCCATTATAGGGTGGAAGGAGAGGAGCTCTGCCCTGACAAGACTTGCAGGTCTGGCCTGGCTAGAAAACAAAGTCTGTGTTTTGTCTATCGGCAGTGACACTTCAGGGCTGAAAGTGCTTTCTCACAAACATGCACATACATTGTGCTTATGTACGCAGACACTCACAGCTACTGTACAACAGACACACACGAACCGCATACATGAAAACTTAACAGGCAGTTAAGCACACGGGAGTACACAGGAAAATTTCCCCTCATGCATGTTTGTACGCAGACGCAGAATCAAACGCACATGCTCACGCTTGAACACAAACCACATAATAGATTGGGTGCATGCACACTCACACACACACACACACACACACCGACACACACACACACACACACACACACGTGCTTACACAAAAGTGTCTTCGGGAATGTGACCTTTTCCCAAAAGCCTCCCTTTCCTGCCTTGGTTCCCCTCCCCCTCTGGCTGTGTGAAGACTGAAGGGGTCAAGGGTCAGGTTTTGGGGGGCTGGAGATTAGGTTTCACATGACTGAGCACCTTTGTTGGGGCAGGCCAGCAGAAAGGAAACGTCCAGGAGGGTAGCTGTGTCTGTCTGAGGAGAGAGAGAGAGAAGGGGGAAGGGAGAAAAGAGGGACAGACAGATGGATAAGAGGGACGAGGCTTCAAGTTTGGTATGGCTGAAGTTGAAGTGCAAGATTGAGGAGGAAGCGTTCGAAGAACATGAGGGAGAAGAAGAAGAGATGGGGGTGTGGGGGACAGAGAGTGAGAAAATGAGAGAGCATAAAAAGAGAAAACCAGAATAACCTCACCCGCAATCCTCACCCCATTGCTCCGCTCGACTTTTTCTCCTTACACCTCTCCCTCTCTTGACTCCCTCTGACCATGTGGCTTCTGTGTCGGGCTGCGGCCAGCCAGTGTCCTCAGTGGCTGCTGGCGCACCAATCTCCCCCATGACCACACAGCAAGAAGAAAGCCCCAGCCAAAATAGTAAACTGGATCACAGCAGAATCCCCCCCTCCTTCTCCTCCTCTCTCTCCTTCTCAACATCTGAGTCGTGGTCTGCCCGCTAGACAATATGTGCTGTAACTGGCAGGGAAAATCTTGGCAGAGACCTGGATTACCTCGCTTGTGAAGTATTGCTTTAAATGTCTCTGTGTGAGATTTTTTTCTCGCCTCTTTTTTCCTACTTCTCAGACCCAGAGAGAAGGATTTTAACGATGTGCAACAGTTTCAGCTAAATGACTCACAGAGGTGGGACTGGTACTGCTGATGGCTTCCAGATAAGGTGAAAACTTTGACCTCGGAGTGAAAAAGAAGGACAGGGGCGAGTGGGTGAGGGGGAAGGAATGTGTTGGATACAGCACAGGCCATAATTGACTGGACTCTTTTGGTTTCATGGTGCACGATCATATATGCATTGCCTTTATTGACATTGACCTTTAGGACATTGCCAGTCCTAAAAACTTTACTCTACATTACTCCCAGAGTGTTTGTGCTGCTTTGTGCGTAATTACCAGCCTTGTGCAGGTCAGCACAATTTCAATGAAAGCTGCACTGTATGAGATCAGTATGTGGTTGGTCTATCGCCGAAGGGGTTTCCTTTGGCACACTGCAGGGGTGGCTCATTCCAGAGCATGGGTGGCTGGAGGAGAGGGGAGGGTCAGGGGTGAGGAGGGTGGAGTGGGGAAGGGTAGTAGATTCCAGAGACCGACTGATCTGACCTTGAACCTCCGGGAGTGGAGCTCAGTGTCACAATGTTTTAACTGTTAAACCGTCCATGCTTTGTACAAGAACTGTGTTTACATTCTCCATACAAGTAGATACATGCGTGCACTTTGTTTTCAGATAAATGAATTTACTAGGGTGGCTTGCGCTCGCGTGTGTGCATGCATGTGAATTACTCTTGACTGTATTGTTTGTAGGTGTGCATGTGCAACCTCCAGGTGCAACACTGCTGGCAGAATTTATATGGCCAGTAAAACAGGGTCATTTTATCAGTACCCTCTGACTTGTGTGTGCTTTTCATTGCACCTGCATGTGTGTCTGTGTGTGCAATAGGAGACAGCAGGGCGCCTGTTTACTGTCCTGTGAATAAAGAGGCAAAGTTCATCCTCTGGCCTCTTTACGTCATTATATTTCAGTGTCAGTTAGGGCTGGACAGTAACTCAGCAAATACATAATTTATAGCTTGTAAACTATGTCACCCATGACAGGGCTTCTCAGAGTTATTGATTCTGGTGGGTATTTTGAAAATATGTGGGAACTGTCCACTAAATATAAAGCCAGCAACAAAAAAAAAGGACATACATTTTTTTTAAAAAATGTTGAACGACTCCTTCAAATTTAAACCATGCAGGAAAATAATAGAAAGGAATTCAGTTCTCTACCAAAATGAGATTCATAGCAGTGTGGATGTAGATTTGAAACAGCTGTTAGTGGGACGGACAGCTTTAAATGTAATTGACAATTTCATGATAAAATGATTAAAAAAGAAAAAAAAAAGTGAAAGTAAGATGTTTATGCATTTTTTCGGTGGCTTATCTAAAATTTCTTGAGTGGTGCGGAGCACAGTTGGGCAGTAGGAATTTGAACCTGTGACCCCAGCGGCCCAGTATTACTAAGAATTGCATCCCCATTGAACAAATCCAGATCTCATGACTTCCATCCACTCCCAAAGGTCAGCGCCAATGCAGGAAGCAGTGCAGCGTTCAAGCAGTTAGGCTGTTTGTAAAGGTGCATGTTGACACGATGGACGATTGGTGTTAGTAACACAGGGGGACATCCCTAATTTTACACATGGTGTTCAATTTACTCACCAAGGTAATGTCTTCTGTGGTGTTGCAGGAAAGTTTGTCAAAGTTCGACAAAACAATTCTCATGACATCATTTGGTTTTACCAAAACACACTGCATTACGGGAAATCCAATGTTTTCATATTGACATTAAAAGTGAAAATACCTCAATCTGTGCAGCTTGAAGTTTACCAATCTTCAAACATATATCATGTAAACCCCTCATCTTTATGGTACTGTAATACCAAATAACTAAATCACTCACTTTTAGTTTTAACCATGTCCTTCAGTTGCCTAACCCTTGTTAGACATCATCTTAAGATGTCCCTATAGTGTTTTTTTATTTGAGATATTATGAGTAACAGAAGCAGTCAGTGCCATTGACTGAGTGTTTTCACCTTAAAACTGCAGCATACAGATGAAAACAGATTCAGACTTCTGGGGTGTCATACAAAACAAATAAAGGAAAACAAATCCAGCAACTTACAGGGTGGAGCTTTCCATATCTTTATTTCTCTTCAGAACCAAACATGTATGGCTAAATTACTCTAATATTACAATTTAACATATTTTTGTTGAGAGCAGTTTTACAGAGTTTGAACAGAGTCACAGGTGAGTTGGTGTGCTGAGCTGCAGCAACTAGCAGAGGGGTGGTTGGAAAGAGATGCAGGGATTTCATAGAGCCACCCATTCTAAAGAAGAAATGTTGTAGAGTTACGTCTAAGCCACTTTAAGGGATATAGGGGTTATTTTCATAAACAAAACTCTTAAATGTGTAAGTTTGATATACAGAGATGAGATTTTAGGGTTTTGTTTTTTTGACAGGAAAGGAAGTTTAAACATAATTTACTTGCAATTCAATCAAACAATACTGCCATGATTGTTTAGCAATAAATCTAAACCTCAGGATTTCTAAAATCCTGTTTCCTATTTGCATGTATAGTTCTTTTGTGCTTACTTGTGTTTACTTTCCTTATCCTCTCTTATCAGTGTTTACCCCAAATATACTCTTATGTATGTGCCTCTGAGCTGCTCCAGCTGCTGCAGGGGTGACAGAGGCTAAGACCGTCGAGGTTGAAAGGGTGAAGGGCTCTGGAAGTTTCTGGAAGTTTCTGAGAAATGCCGCGCCACTACAGGTTCACTCGTGGTTCATTCCTGAGGCCCAGGGGTTAAAGAGAGTGGGATCGAGGGGTGGTGGGGGCTGGCGGCAGACCTTGACCTTACTACACCCTGTACATACTTCCCTCTGCCTGAAGTATTTACAGTTTTTGCACATGAACTGGTATGTTTTAGGCGTTTCCTTTGTAGCTTTTGTCTGAGTGATGTCGGGATCAAAGTGTACGTGTTTATAACCTCTTTGTTATTTTAGTTTTTATTGATATTTTTTAAAAATCTTACACAGATATGTCAGTCTTCAATTAGTTTTTCCAGTTTGCACTTCACATACACACTTTAGAGCATTTGCCTGCTGTCTGGCATGATGCAGCTTGCACTTGTCCCAACTACACCGGTCGGGGGGGTTTGCATTAGCGTAGTTGACACTCTTGGACCAGGCTGCCTCTAATATTCTGGTCTTTATGGGGCCAACCGGTAGTCTTTAGTGGGGACACATTCACCGTGGGCCTCCCTTCCTACAAAGCGCTTGTCAGTCATTGTGCCGAACTTGTGTTGTTTCTATACGGCGCTCGGCAGCACAGCTGTCGTCAAAAGACCCAAGGCTACTCTACCCCTCGACTGAAAGAAACAAACAAACAAAGCCGTAAAACAAGAAAATGAAAGAAAAAAAAGGGTCACAAATAATGAGTGTACAAAAAACATCTTGTCGATTTGCACCTTGGGAGTCTGTCTTCAGGAGGAGCGAGGGGTAAGAAGCTTCTGAGCGGACCGGGGGCACAAAGGGACTTGGCCCCTCCTGTGTTACTGTTAGCCAGGCCCTTTAGATGAACTTGTCTCCTTTCAGCTGGCGCTCTTATGCCCAGGTGTGTCCTTGTGTGTGTGTGTGTGTGTGTGTGTGTGTGTGTGTGTGTGTGTGTGTGTGTGTGTGTGTGTGTATCCACACCACTGACATCTCTTTGGCCCCAAGTGCTCCATTGAAAATAAGACGGAGAGCGAAGCGAATGAAAAGAGATAAAGTGCAAAACAAGGATGAGAGGAGGAATAAAAGAAGAGTGGCTTCCTTGCTTTTCAGGGCAAGGACAATGTTCAGGCCTTTCTCCCACGCTCTGTACAACACTCTTTCTGCCCCCGTGGTATACTCAGTATCAAAGACAATCAGTTTATATATTAATTTATTGAAAGGGCTTAATGTCATATTCAGAGAGCGGCTTTCTAGTAAATACTTCAAGGGGAGAGGTGCACTTTTAAGCATGCATGAAAGAAAAATTCAAACAGTTATTTTCAGTGTTAGACGTCCAAAATAAATACGATATTTTACATTAAACATTTTTGATTGCTAAATTGACACATGCTTCCTCTATACCTGGTTTTACTGCTTTATTTTACATAAATACAGATTTAACCCTTCGTAACTGGATGAATATCACGATTTCTTTCAGTATTCATAACTAATATTCTGTCCATACTTTCCCAATATTGCAATCACCTTGCAGATCTCTTGGGCCGGGTAGCCAGCCAGCCGGCCAAGCAGCCATCCAGACAGGCCAGTGAATGGCTCGATGCCAAGGCCAATTGAGAGGTGCTACTGTGGTGGAGAGCCAGAGGGGAGATGGTCATCCATTATTCATCACTAAGCCAAATAATCCCCAACAGAATTGGTCTGGTCTTGTCTGGCCCAACGGTTGGGGAATGGATGGGATGGTCCGGGGGGCAAGAGGGGAGGGTTTCTGGGGCTGGGGGATGGCAGGTTTGAAGGTTTTTTTTTTCAGGGGAGGTTTAGCAGGATCTTTTCGGGGGGCCGAAAGGGGGTGGCTAGCTCTCTGTAAGGGGTGGGAGGGGGTTCTTTGAGGATTAGATGCAAATATGTCTTTGATAGCTTTCACAGTCTGGGAGTCCCATTCTGTTTATGGATATTCATATTAAGTCTAATCTTTGGAAACAATCCCTGGCATGGAGGAGTAAGAGGCTGCTGGGATGGGGATGGAACGCAGAAGCAGCAGGGGGTTCTGGGGGGATGGAATGGACCTGAATAGGGTGTCCCCTGACCCAAATCAGGGGCAGGACCAGCAGACACCCTCATGGTGTGTGGGACCAAGTGAACGGTGACCCCCCTCCTCGTCCCATGTCCTTTCCATAGAAAGCGTTGATGTGTAAAAATGTAAACACAAACACATTTAAACACACACTTGCAAAGAGAGAAATTCTTGCACAGACACACACACACACACACACACACACACACACACACACACACGCACACGCAAAGCAATAGCACTCCATCAGTGTCACGGACAAACACCATATTCAGACACAATATAGCCTTGACTTTCTCTTTCTAGCTCTTGTTTTCTGTCTTTGTGCCTTATCTATGTATTTGTCCTCGCCACGGGTCCCTGTCACTGTTTTGTCTGTACATTTCTCTCTGCAGGCAGCTGCTCTCAGAGAGAAGCTCACAATGAAGAAGAAGCTTCTCAAGCTGAAGTCAACAACCTGCAGATTTTTCTCATCGAGCATCCACGAACCTCTCTGATGATTTATTCACCTACAAAAGACATCTTGTGCACAAACGCTGTTCTTCATCAACAGCCATGACATTTTTCAACTTAAAGAATATTCTGCCGTTTGCCTCAAGCAGAACAGGCGAGGGTGACCTGTCTTGGTCAAGGGCAAGTGTCCTCTTTTCTTATGCTTCGGTTGAAAAAGGCCTCACATGTTGATACAGTGTCTGAAAACTGGCAATGACATATAACTATCCAAGTATAGAAGGTGCCAAATCAGCAGTGATAAAAAACAAAAACACCTGTAGCATTGTAGCATTGTATTTGCAAACCTGAGCAAAATGAAATCAATCACGATGATGCTCCAGGAAATTATAGCACGAGTAACGTAGAGTAGAAAAGTGAGCAAAATCAGGGCTATCAGAATTTTTTTTTTCCTGCCAGCGTAACGTGCGACATGCTACAAGATTCATGGTTCACATCCATGTAGTGGACCAGATATGGCCAGAGCTCTGCCTTGCAGCAGGTCAAAGAGCACAAGGTGAGGAGAGGGAGAAAGGGGGAGATGGGGGAGGTTTTTTTTTTTTTTTTGCTCCTCCTCCACCACAGCTGGGACTTCAGTCTCTCCCCTCTTTGCAATGTTCCTTCCCCCCATTTCCCCAGTTTCCCCCCTATACAGCCTAACCCTGGTCCTGGTAGGCTGCATAAGGCTTCAGGTCAGGAGGTTCATAGGATATGGAGGGTTTCCCTTTCTGTCTGTGTGTGTGTCAGGGGCATCAGGGAAAACAGAATAGAACCAGACAGCAGATCATTTCTCACCACACCCAAACATGCACAAACACACTCATGCATGCACTTATTTATTCCATGTTAAAAACCTTGAATATTGTATTGTATTATTGTACAGTAGAGTGTACACTTCGCCAGAAATACATAATACATATACGGACAAATTCATACTTTTTTTTTTTCAAAAGTAATGTCCCACAAGTGTAAAGGCCTAAAATACCATAAGTCATATGACAGTTGATATAATGACATCACTGACAGGGGTTGCGTTGTTATCTACCAGTGCTCCAACTGCCCATTTCTGAATGCTGGCCAGTGTAGCTATTAACATCGCGAGGAGACAAAACATTGGTCACAATGGACTATGTTTTCCATTTCAATGTGTTCACTCTCTTCTTTCACTGGGGAAGGAGTGGGCTGATGTAATAGGGGGTGCACTGTGTACGTATGTGTGTGTATGTGTGTTGTGGGGAGGGGGGTCAGCTGATGCTGACCAGTGCACATACATTTCTCTAAGCTCAACCAAAGGACTTTACTGAGTATTTTATTTAGTTTAGGGGAAAAAAAATAAATAACATTTTTCTAGGTATGTACAGTATTTATGCAAGTTTACATAAAAATGAGTGGCTGCAATGTGCGTCTCTGTGTGTGTTTGTGTGTGTGCATGGGTGGAAAAGAGGGGTTTGGGGATTCTGGGACCCCCTTTCCCAGACATGTGCTGACCTTTCCAACCAGACAGGGATAAAGGGACAAGAAGGGAGGGCTGGGGGCACAAGGGCACTGGATTGTGTGTGCATGTGTGCATGGCTGCCTGTGTGTGTGTGTGTGNCTGTGTGTGTGTGTGTGTGTGTGTGTGTGTGTGTGTGTGTGTGTGTGTGTGTGTCTGTGTGTGTGTGTGTGTGTGTGTGTTAGTTGATATCGTAGACCTCTGAACCAGTCAGTTCGCCCCAGTCCCGCTGAGTTTGGCCTGGTGCAAACCAACCCCCACCCGCAAACACCCACCAACCACAACTCCCCCCTCCATCCCCTCTACCTCTCTCCTTTCTCCTCATCCCTCTCTCCTCTCATCTTTTGTTGGGCTCGGTCATTGTGCTGTCCTCTCAGCGCTCTGTATGCAAAAAAGGTGGTGCTCTGAGGGCTCGCCAGCTCTGGACCCTTGCAAATCAATTTGTCTGTGGAAGAGGTGAGGGCAAGGAGGTGGGATGGGAGATTGTGCAGCGGCGATGACGACTCGGTGAAAAGCCTGAGCTACGCAACTTTCCCTCCCCAAACAATATCACTGCTCTGCCTCCTTTGCATTATTTGTTGCAGTTGAGGAGGCTCTCAGTCATCTCAGTTTGACCATTACGACCGTCAAAATAAGAAGCAGTGTCAGTTTTAAGTTGTTCGGCAGAGTTCACTGCATTTCGTCATCTACCTTTTTTTTTAAAATTTTTTTTTTGGGGGGGGGACCGAAGACATGAGGAAAAAATATGAATATTGACATTTTGATGTTTTTGTTATTTGGCCATTTGTTTACTGACATATCTTATTTTACCACTGTCAGTCAGGAACAGAATGGAGAGGTAAAGCCAGACTGACCCTACGTTTTGAGAGGTGGATCAGACATTGATCGTAGTTGTCTCTCTCTCTCTCTCTCTCTCTCTCTCTCTCTCTCTCTCTCTCTACCTCCCTGGATGTAGACAGGACTCTCCCCAAAGCACACAGGCATGAGAGGGTCTTTGCTTGACTGGAACGGCAATGATCAATACCTGTCACTTCTGTCTCATCTAGCCAGGGCCCTGGGAGCAGGGCTCTGGCCCTGGGACATATATATATATATATGTGTGTGTGTGTGTGTGTGTGTGCCCAAATATGCACAACACATGGAGACACACACATATAGAGCACCCTGTCAGATGGACAATCACACGCACAACTGTGACAAGGAGGTCAGACAGGGCATTCAGACCCAGACACCAGTCTCTTCTCCAGGGTCAAACCACAAGGCCAAGGTCTCCCCCCATAACACCGGTGGCCCTTCACACGAGCACAAACACACATGCACGCGCACAGTCACACACAAACCCACTGACCAGCCGAGACAACAGAGACGGGGGGGGGGGGACGACACACACCGGGGAGGGGGATGATGCGGGAGTCACGATGGGGGGATGGTTAAAGAGGAAAGTAATGGGTTTGAATGCAAACTGATGGGAAAAAATGTGAAATATTTGCACATTTGCATTAACTTGGTATTTTAGTAAATAAAGAGATGTTTAAAAAATGTTAAAAATTATTACATTGCTCAGGAAGTGTGAATTAATCCAAATTATTCAGCTATTTGCTTTTATCAGTTTGACAGTGTTAAAGGGTGGAAATAAAGAGAAAATGTATCGCGCTAGCTGTTACAGAAGAGAAGGGAGGGTAGGAAGTCATAACTAAAACCTGCTTCCTCTCAGCAACTTGCCCATTAATTTGCTTGAAGTCTTTTTTTTGTTTTGCTCCATTTTGCTTTTTCTCATCTCTCTCTCTCTCTCTCTCTCTCTCTCTCTCTCTCTCTCTCTCTGTCTCTTTCTCTTTCTCTCTTCCTCCTCCTTCTGTCCTCCCTGTCTTCTTACTCAAGAGACCCTTGCTCTGCCCAGCCAGAAAGATAAGGAAGTGGAGGGGCCAAGTTTACCACTGCAGATAAGCTGTAATTACAGGGTAATAAAAAGACTGGAAGAAAAAAAAAGAAAGGCAGAAAACGAAGGAAGAGAGGAAGAAAGAACGGACACAAAGGAGTGAATCGAGCAGTCAGGAGAAATGATTGATGTAAGCCGTGACTTGGAGTTATCAGCCAGGGCGACCTTTTGCTGGTTACAGTCGTCTTTTTGCAGCTAGGGACCAGTGGCTGCACTCAAGCAATAACCGGCAAGCCTTGACCCCGTCTGATAAACAGCAAATGCAAACTAAACTAGCTGAACAATCACTTCTCTGTTATGCGACATCCCTCAGTCAGGGCTTCTGTAAACGCCGGTTATTAACACGGACATTGTGTTCGCACACAGAAAACCAGCTGTTTCGGTTTTGTGCATTTTTTTTGTTTGTTTGTTTGTTTGTTGCCGTCATGAAATGAGAAGGCCATTCAAAAGGATGTTGCTAGCTTTCATTCAGAAGTCAATCATGACACTGACCATATTTCAACGTGCTGCACCGTGTAAAAATGTCCAGCTTGTGTTTCAGAGTGTACTAAGTAGGTGGAGCTGCAGAGTATGCAAAGATGTGAAAATGACAAAAGAGGATCACTGCTTCTTAACTAAAACCTAATAAACTATGCAGTTTTTCAAGAAAATATTTTTCTTTTAGAATTTTGTTAATTTATCATTTCTTTACTGTGCCATTTACATGCAATTTGTCAGACAGTTCTAAAATAACTTTTTCTTGTCATTAAGGCAGAACACCTTTGAAATTCTGACATTTTACAAAAAACGCATAAATCCTCCTATAACAAGCAATGAAACATGAAATTAACATTGTCTTTATCATCATCAGAAACCCTTTACAAAAAAAGCCACCTATGTTTAAGGAGACCATTCAACCTGTTTCTGTAGCTAATGTTTGCGTAGCTGCAGGTAACTCGACACATATTTAATTTTTAGTTATATGCATCTATGTTGTAGTTGTGTTTAATCAGTCAGTATGTTCATTTGTGAGTGTGTGGTTCATTTTTCACTTTTCATCAGTTATTATTATTGTTATTATTATTTGCGTTATACAGTTTTTTCACATTAATTAAAAGCCCCTTTTTTTTAACTGCTCTTTACAGCACTTTTAATTAATACATATACAATGATGTTAAAGACATATTGAAATTGATTGATAGTTTAAGCTTCTTTAAAACAGCAAAAACACAACTTATCTTGCAACCTGCATAACGAACAATTCACAGTAAGGACTGCAAACAAAATAAAGCCTTACTTGGACATTAATCCTAAAAAAAAAAAAAGGTTTTACTTGTATTGGTTTCTCTTCTTTGTCAACACCGATGGCTAAACAGAAATGTTTTGCAATTTGATATTTGCCTTTACTTTTTGCTCCTATTGCTGATTCTCAAAAATGAGCCTAAAAAGTTAATGTTAACAAGTCAATTTATACATAGTTGTTTTGCAATGTATCCCCACTTGGTTTCATGTGTTTAAGATCTAACATTTTTAATCCTTTTTATAGGACAAACCATTTGTAGTGATGACATTAAGGTTTCTAAATGCTTGAATGCTGTCAAATGCTTGAAAATCTGAAAACTGTGAGGAAAAACTGTGGCTTTTCAGGAAATTTTAAATGCAATATGCAGAAACCTTGTTAACTTTTTAAAGCTTAACAAGTTTTTTTTTCCCCCATTCACATTCAGAATCAACACACAAAAACATCTGAAGATCTGCATAATTGTCAAAGAATATCTTTTGGATAGAGAGTGTAAGTTTCCCCGTCAAAAGTCGAAGCGTCAGAGCTCAGCTGCAATGCTGGTGTGGATGTTTTTCGTCTCAGTGAATAGAACTAGTTTATATTTGTTTAAAAAAAAAAAAAGGAAATGAATAAGTCCACTAATTTCATTTCAACTTGCATTTCGGAGGTTACACTGGTGAAAGCAGATGGCAAACTTGAAGTGTGTGAAAGGCAGGTTTACCGTTGGCGTGCTGTGTGACCACCAGCCCTTACTTCCTTCCTCTCTGCTGGCCTGGGGAAGAGTGTGTGTCCTGTTGCTCTGTTCCTCTGGGGGTTTTGTGCATACATTTTGTGCATGTGCGCATATACATGCGTATACGTGCATGTTTTTCGGTCACACTCCACAGCTCACAGGAGGTCAGGTGAGATTTGGTCTGGTTCCTGATTCCTGGAAGAGTGGACAGCTGCAACATCTCACACAGATGCCGTGACATAACACACACACACACACACAGACCCGCTAAAACACACAAACACAGCTCACACACTTTAATTTATCTCTGACTATCTGTCTTGTGCTTCTTTGTTTTACAACTAAGGCAGCGCAACACAACTAAACACTTTCCTTGTCTGTCAAAAAGTTCCAGATTTGATCTAATTTTGCCATTTTAAGACAATTTTATGAGACATGGATGCTTTAAATGACAGAAAAACAGATTTCTAAAAGTACACCAGCAGATAGACTATTGTATCATATTGCCAATATATTGTAATACTTACATGCTGAAAAAAAATGCTTTAGCTAAACAAAAAAAGAAGAAAAGTATGCAACATCTTTTAAAATTATGACAACTTTTTTAAACCAATGTATTGCACTAATTCCCTAACCTATCCCAGCTGACTTAAGGCGAAGGCAGGGGACACCCTGGACAGGTCGCCAGTCTATCACAGAGCTACACTTAGAGAAAGACAAACAAATACACTCACATTCACACCTACGGACAATTTAGACTTACCAATCAACCTCAACCTGTTATGAGATCTTGTGGGAGGAAGCCAGAGAACCCGGAGAGAACCCACGCTGCACGGGGAGAATATGCAAACTCTACACAGAAGGTTCCCGAGTGTCCTCACCGGGACACGAACTGGTGACCTTCTTGCTGCGAGGCAATGATGCTAACCACTGATTCACCTTGCAGCCTGGACTAAGTTCATTGCATATAAAATGACGTTGTTCCAACATGTTCTTCCACATTGTTTGAAAGCAACTTTTAAGTGTCTTAACTAATGCTAATTACCATGGAATGAAGAAACGTTTTTATGCTGAGAACCCAGCATTAGATTGTTTTCAGCACTTTTCTAGCTCTATCATGTTTTTGTTCATGAAGTGGCTTTTAAGAAATGAACTTGTTCAACAACAAAAGTGTTAGGCAATTAACTTTTTAAAGTGTTTGACCTGCAGCTGTGTATTTGAACACAGGCCATATTGCCGTGGGAAATGTCACGTTGAAGAAGCCTTTGTGTTGTATTTGTTCAACCTATAAGTCCTCTAACGCTCCATCTTAACCGTCTGAATTTGTCCAGTAATTTTAAGTAGGTGGGAGAGGGAACCTGAAATCTTGAACTCATGGTGTAGAAAAATCAAGTTATTCCACCAATTTCATTAAGTTTGTGCAACTTAAACTTAGTTTTAAATCAATTAGTGTACAAATTTGAACTACACAATATTAAATTGATGCAATTACCAAAAGTATTATGCTAACTTAACATCAACAAAACAAGGTTTGCAACTTAAATTAGATTCTTTTAAATTTTTCCAGCCATGCACTTGATTAAGTGCTGGGAAATGGTCCCTCTAACTACTTTTAAAAATGCAGAGTGAGTTTCATATGTTTGCGCTGACTAGCTGTAATGCAAAACGCATTATATCCAAGTGTCTGACCACCTTTTTTAATCTGATCATATGTTATCTGCGTGCCTCTCTCTCCTGTACACAGACTTATCTGAGGGGCCAATATAGCAGCTTCTCCATATACTCCTATCTTCACCAACAGCGATAAGATACAAGGCAGGGAGGTAGAGCAGAGAAGGGTCTGGGCAGGGTGTCTGTCTCTGAGGCTCTTCCTCACACACAGACACACATAGCAGGCCATAAACAGGTTGTCTGCATAGTATCAGAGACATGGCTTTGCTGTGATGCATCGGAGGAGCCGCAGTCTCCTGCTCTCTTAGCTCTGTGTAAATACACCGCTCATTGTTTATATAGCGTGGTGTGGCTTCAGGTTCCAGGGACCATCACTCTGGGTCTGGGTCAGATCGCCAGAAACATACACACACAAGAACTCGTAGAAGTATTGGCGCACATGTGGCTCCACACACACATTCATCCTAATGCAAACCAGACTCCCTCACTCCCTCTTTTCTTAGAGAGAGAGAGAGAGAGAGAGAGAGAGAGAGCGAGCAGTAGTAGGGAGACCGCACAGCATTGGAGCTCGGCCAAATGGACCAGCGGAGCTTGTTTGGAAAGCTTTCAGTCAGAAAGCCACTTTTTGGCAGGGGCCCTGTGAGTGCTGCTGAGCCCTCTGAAGCGGGCTGGAGCTGCTAAAATAAATAATGGCTAGAGCTGAGGGGGTGAGAGTGGCGTTGGAGGGTAGTGGNAGGAAGCCCAGTGTGGTCAGCAGCTGTATAGGCACAGGTAGGACATGCCTCCTTTGCATGTTGCGCTCAAAAAACTACTGCAGCTTCTCGCACAGTTCCAAGAGGATTGCCCTCGGGAACCTAAAGTGGCTGATGATCCAGTCGTCGTCCTGAGGTCTCTGGAAACCCGTTCACTTCGCACTGTTCCATTGGCAATAACCTCCAACAGTGCCAAAGCTGCCATTGTTGTTAACGGTATTTTCTGCACGATTTTACGCATACTTTTGTATCCACTCATCTGATTGCAAACACCTGGGTGTGTTAGTTATTTTTCTGTGTATCTCTGATGTGCATATCACTTCGAGTAATTACCTTTTTTTTTTTTTACATTATTAACAGTTTCCCAGCATCACCTCTAAGTGTCGCTAATGGCTCAAAAGCAATATAAACGTGCGTACGGCATTCAAAAAGTTGGCGTGGAGGACCGCACATTTCCACAATCATTTCACTCTTAATACATCTGAATGTGAGCATGGAAGAGTGCATACGCCACATTTTTGTGTGTACGCACCCATTGTACATGAGGCCCCAGGTCCCTATCTACAAATCAATGTGGAGAGAGCCATTACATGCAATTGCAGTTGTTACTTGGACAAAAAAAAGAAAAAATACATGTATGGAATCACAAGGTAAAATCTGATTGAAAAAGTTTTGGTGATTTTGCCCCAAAATAAGATGTTAAAAGCAAATTTTCTAACAGATTAAACTTCTAAAGCACATGTTCCCAGTTTCATGACTCCAGACTGGAATTAGTGCAACAACACGACTGACTGGATGTTGTCATACAACCCTCATCTTTGGTGTTTTGGAACTCCCCCACAGATTTCTAATCAAGATTTGTTAAGTGGTAGGTCTTTAGAACTTGTGCTTAGGAAAAAAAGATGAGATCAGTCTCTGTTGCTTTAGTTTTTACCATTTTGTCTTTTACACAAGCCCAGCCGACAGTGCTCCTTTGCAGTTATTTGATCAAAATAACAACAAATGTTGTATTGGGTTGTTTTTATGTCTCTCAACTGACAAGCGCCATAAAAGGAAGCATTCCATTTTCATGCTGCGAATAGGAAATTGAAGGAATACTTTGGAGGAATTTCCTAAAATTTTGAACAAACGTTCACAGAACTAATACGATTTTGGTCAAAGATCAAAGGTTAATGAGAACCTACAAAACATAATTTTAGCCAACACTCAAAAAATCATACTCTAACTACGACAAAAAGAAGACAATGATGATCCAAAAGGTCAAATGTCAACTTCACTGTAACGTCACAATGTTCTGCAAAAACACTTTTCTGCCATTATTTAACACCATATCTCAGAAACAGAAGGGGATATTTCCCATTTAGTCATATTAAGAACTGCTGACACTAATTTTGGTTGCCCAGTTTGAAGCTGTGGTGACTGTATACATCTTTGGTGCTGTCTGGTTCAAGACTTGTGAGAAGCATCCATGTTTTAGAGTGTGTAGCTTTTCTGCAGCAACATCCAAATTGGAAGCAGACAGAGCGGGCTACAACTATGTAATCTATCAGCTTCATTAGCCAAACAAAAATACACTAAATACCTTAATTAATTCCTCAACAGTTGTCACAGCATCTGTTATGATCTGGACAGACATGGATGTAAGCTGTATGGTTGGAAGAGGCATGGAACAGCAAGGTGGTAATTCGAGCCTATACGTCTTGTTTTGTTTTTACATTATCAAGCTTTCTTTTGACGTGGGCATACTTTCTTATGCATAAAACATAAAAAAAACAACAGAGAGATTATGATTAATTACTCTGCGCATGGCTAATGTGCAAAATATCCAGGGCAGAACTCATATTGTGGTGACAGGGAGATCTACCTTAATGCTACAAAAATGAATTTTGCACCACTGTTCTCTCAGGGTTCAAGGTGTTTGTCAAATCTCTGTCTCTATTGGGACACAGTCTGACATCTGTAATGCATTTTTCTGTTCTTTTTGCATGATTAAGCAAACTTGGCATGCAGGTGTTACCCAATGGACTGCACCAGTACAACAATATTCCCAGAACAAATTAAAGTAGCTGTCGTATGGATCAGTCTCTCTCTCTCTCTCTCTCTCTCTCTCTCTCTCTCTCTCTAACTCTTTCTGCCTCTTTCTTTTTCCCTCTCTTTGTTCCACTCTCTCTCGCACACACACACACAAATACAGGAGAAAACTAAACCAACACCAAAACAAACTAATGACACAGCCGATCTCAAATCGCAGGAGAGTGGCAGAAATCAAACAAACAGATTCGTGGAACAACAAATCTCTCAAACTTGAACGGATGGGTCTGGAGAGAGCTTTACTTCCACTGAATAATGTCTGCTCTGATGTCGGTACATCAGTGCCACGGGCCCTGTTACTACAGCGATGGAGGAAAAAAGTGAGGCGGCGTAGCAAATCCACTAACCCAAATCCACTGCCTCCTGCTCTAAGAGTAATGATGAAGGGGCCTCAAGTGACATCACTAATGCACTAACTAGTTTCAGTCCTCGGCAGTCTCATCACTTATTCAGATGGACCCAGAGAGAGAAAGAGACGGATATAGAGAGAAGGAGAGAGAGGTGACAAGCACTTCACACTCTCAATTACGCTGTGGAGCTCATCACTTGGCAATCTGTCCCAATCGCTTTAATTGGCTTGTAATATTGCCTCTGATCTTGTCGCCCAATTAACAGGCCTGTCTGGCAGTAAGACTGGGAAGCGGCGAGCATGTGATGTCTCCCGGTCTGTGCCATATGGAACAGAACCACTGATTGGCCGCCGATAAGGCAGCGCTTTGCCCCCTCTAACACCAAGCCCCTGCACGACGAGGACGAGTGTATTTCCCTGCAATGTGTGTGTGTATGTGTGTGTGTGTATGTGTGTGTGTGATGAGGGCAAATTATGGCAGTAACTTAATGTGGATGATTCAGTTTTGCAACAAGAGGATTGCCAGCAGCATTAGGAGTAAGTTGATCTAAAGGGACAGCTTATGATTATCAACTTTGTACAGTCACTCACACATTATACGACACTCGCTCAGCACGATGGTCTCATGACACACAATAAAATGGAAGCAAAAAAAACAAAAAAACAAAAAACAACAACAACAACAAAAACCCAAAATTGACCAAATTATCACAATACAGTTTTTTTCAGATTTGTAAAAGATTAAAGGCTGTTCAGAGTTAAAGAATACCACAGTCAAAAATACACCTTAAAGTTTACCCACATTACTTATGTGGAGAAAGAATTGCTTCATTCTTTTGCTATAGAACCTAATTGCAGGTTTTCTCATTGAAAACTTCTGAAGAAAAATATGAATTGGTGGAAGTTATTATTATTATTTTTTCTACAGATTACTTTTGTGTGTTGGAAATATATATATATATAAACTCTAAAATTACAAAAAAATGGACAGATACAGTTACAGTTACTTACATGTCTGATGTAAATTAACAACAAAAAAAAACCTGTTAAAAAAATTACACTCTTTCAAAAGAAAGATTTTTTTTTAAGACATTTAAGATACATTTCCAAATTTAACATGATTCCATAAATGTCTCTCTTATTTAATAGATGAAACTCTGAATTTAGGTTTAATGCCAGATATATACTCAAATTAGATGCAATTTGTGACAGTCAACAACAAAAGAATAATTTGTTCTGTAAATTGTTTTGATAAATGAGAGATATCTGAAATAATTACACGTTTTCACAACAAAAATGTCAAACAAATGTGTTTTCATCAGTGTATAATGTTTATAAACACTGGCAGTCTGTCAAAATACAGCTTTTATAATTATATATCCTTTATTAAACATTACATTATTAGTTTACTGTATTGTTAGAATTCCAGCTGCCAAAATATGGCTTCTTTTTTTTTTTTTTTTTAAGTGTATGATAATGTCAGCAGATCATTGTTACATTGTTTTATCCACAAGTCACATTCACTTATTTCACATAAACTTGTGATTTTGTTTGATGGTAAGATGCAGATACAACCATTTGCTGCTATTAATCTCCACACAGGCCTAACTTAATCAAAATGGTACAAGCTCTGTTAATAAATTCATTTTAAGGCACATCTTTAATGTTACAGAACATGTTAATTTTAGGGGTGGGACTCGATTAAAAAAATATCTAATTAATTGGAGGATTTGTAATTAATTTATCTCAATTAATCGCATTTTAATCGCATAACAGTATTTGCTGCAAGAAGCACAATTTTTCAATTTAAATTGATTTTGGTGTATTACTGAATCAAATGATAGACACATACATCCATTTCAAATCAAATCAAATCAAGTTTATTGTCATTTTGCTGTACATACACAGTAGTGCAGGAAAGATGAGAGGGGGTTTCCTCAGGATCATTTAATTAGTAAGTTTTGCGGAATGAACGTCTGGGATAGACAAGACACTAAACGTTCACTCTCGCTGTCTCCATACGCGCTGCCATCACGTTGAACATGGTGAACCTCTATTTTATTTTGCAACAGAGCAGTGCTTGGTCCAGTGTGGACTGCCAACACCGCTTGCTTGTACTCGTACCAGGACTGCTAGTGGTTTCTGTGATCGCTGCAACATGCTTTGCATTCAGGTGTGACCTTAAGCTTGATGTGCTTCGGTGGGATACAAATTCTTTTTTGCACAAGTTGCACCAGACCACACTCTTGTCAAGACTTCCATCAGGCAGTTTTTTTAAAAATGAAACTTGCCCTCCATCAGTCCAAGCAATGCACTCTCATCAGATTCCTCCATGTTTGTTGTTGTTAGCGTAGCGCTGACGCATCTTGTACATCAGTGTGATTGGTGGACCATGAAATTGGGCCCTGACAAATGTTCTGTGTTGTCTGGATGCAAACTGCAATTAAATGTATGAATTTTTTTCTATGTGTTATTTTTGTTGTAATTAGTTAATCATAATCAGCGTGTTAAAGTTAATATTATTGCACAAATGCACTGAAAACACTGATTTAAATAAGTGTCGAGAATCTCACTGTCTCTGATTTGCTGGAAATATTTATAAATATATGAACTATAAAAAGATACATTATAATATAATATGAATATACCATATTGAATAATATATGAACTCTTTAACTTATCAATAAGATGCTTTGCTTTACTTAAAGAAACACATAAACAGCAGGTGATGGTGAGGTGAGCATGAATTAACTACTCAGTATGATATGTCATTACTTGAAGATGCACATAAAGACTGTTGAAATAGTCAGTAATAATGAACAATTCCTGTGCTGCTCAGAGTTAATTAGGAACGACTTGATTTACAGATAATCCTAATGATTCACTAGTTTCTCCGAGTGGGTTTTCTAGTATTGACTACGGTGGCCCAGAAGTGTCACAACAAAACAAAAGCCACAACACAACACAATAAGCCACAACACTACAAAATTAGCCGCAACANGGGGTGGGGGGTTGAGGTTTTAGAGACCGCTCCTGTAATTATATCTGTCAGTCGACACCAAGGCACTTGGACCGCCAACGCTCATGTTTCCCCTCACTCTCTTGCTGTCACCAGATAGAAAGAGAGAGAGAGAGAGAAGAGGGGAAGAGAGAAAGAGAACCTGTGAACGGTTGTGTGTCTGAATTTGTCCGGCTGCATACATATTTTTATGTGAGCGTCAGCATGTGTCTGTGAACAGGCCGACCGGCTCCCTGGGTGGTGTGTGAGCGTGCACACAGCGATGTGTGTGTTGGTGGACCTGCAGGGAAACAAACCTGGTCATTCTGGGAGAGCGAGATAAGGAGGTGTTTCACACGAGAGTATGTTGGTCTTTCAGCAGGGAGCAAAGTAGTGGCCCCTTCTGTACACCGGCACGCAACAAAACAGCCAAGAACAGCTTTCTGCACATTAGCCGAGTGGTGTATGTGCAAGTATATGGAAGTGCACTAAAATGGACTTAGTATTGTTTGTTTTACATGTTGTGATCAAAGGCAGCTAATCTGGTGGTTTTGTGTGGACTTGTATGCCGCATCCCCAGTGTGTGGTCTAATCGGATCTATCTGGTTAGCTAATTTTCATCAATGAAAACCCGCTATGACTGTGAAATAACAAATTATTCGCCCTTTTGTTTTACTTTTGTCCATCATTTCACCAGTGTAACCGTCTGGAAACGTGGCAGCATCAACAATAAAGTTTCATGAGGTGGGAAATGCACCCCGATGACCAGAAAAAGCAATCATTCATTTGGACATCTTTTCGACAAGAAAAGGTCATTTGGGCCATCATGTTAGGTTAAACTGTGCGATAATTTTACTTTTGTGCTATTTTCTGAACCGCTTTTTTTGGAGGTGAAACTAAGAATGGCAGTTGCACAGGAAAACTGTGTCTGCTGCAGTCACACACTGTTGACAGCATGAAAAGAACAGGAAAACCTCCCATGATTCCAGTTTGGGAGCGTTCACACATTGTTCAAAGCTTCCCAACTTGTAGTCACACTCTTTAAAAAGCCTGAATCAGAAACTTTTGCAGTGTTTGAGTAGATAGTTAACGAGTGAAGTCAGACACAAAGAAACTGCCTCTATAGCTGAATTGCATTAGTGCTAAGATTAGATTCCCAGTGACAATGGCCATCTTGCCACCAGTTTGTTGACATTTATAGCTGCAGTCAGTGAGCAGATGATGCTGTCACTGTCAGAAATTCTTGATAACTCTTGTTCAGATTCTAACATGAATGTGTTTTATGGTTTGGTAAAATGTAATTACAGTTTAAGTGATATGACATAAATACTTCAGCACAAAGTCAAAGCTGAACCAGGAAGGTGGGCTATAAACCATGATGAATGTTGACAACAGATGTCTCGGGTATCAACATGGACTGTAAATAAAGATGGATGAACCCTCCATGATGTCACCCATAGGGTTCTTGAAGAGCAGTTTTAAAGCTCTTCCGGCTGTCGCCAGGCAGTGTCTGACTGTCAAACTCCTGGATAATCCAAAAATGGCAACTGAGGTGAAGTATGAAGGGCATTGAGGTGAAATGACCAATGAAGGCAGCCACCTGTCACTCAAAGCAGCCACGCCCTTGATTAGGCATAATTTTAAGCTTTAATACAATTTAAGTGGATGACTTACATAAACATTCACCACATGTAGAGTTATCATGAATGGAAAAATTAGCTATCGAAACCAAAAAAGTTTTTCGTTTTTTTTTATTTTTATACTGGGCTGAACATGTTTATTTGAGCTGTAAAATTTGACATTTTAACATGGAGCTGAACGGAGACTGACTCGCTTTTGGAGACAGCATCTAGTGGCCACTCGAGGAACTGCAGTTTTTGGTACTTTCACATGGGTTTAATTTTTAAATTTTGGACATTATCTCTTTGGTAATATTGTTTGGCACGTCCATAAATTTCACTAATTAATTTTGTGAGTACAACATTATCATAAATGAGGACCAAAACTATAAAAATAAAACCAAAGTTTTAACAAACCAGACCTGTTCTTTAAGGTCAAAGGTCACTAACAGGTTGTGTTTTCATGATGTGTAGTCGTAGGAAAGGACAGGTCTTAGACTGAAAAAGCTTCTTGGATGAGAGCTGAAATGTCTTCCATCTTCTAAAGTCTAGTTGCCTTTTGTTGGAGCTTCCAGGATTACCATGATGTAGATGACAAAAAATCAACACATACGGATAACATTAACTATGGCTCTGTTCTACTGCAGTCTCCCACTAAGCCATGGCAATGTGAGATTGACTCCGCATGAAGAACACACGGATCGTAAATCTGAAGCAGTTAAATATAACTCAGCCATCAATAACTTTCAGTGTGTGGGCTGCTTTCTATCTAGCTTATTTATTGAAACCTGCTTAGTAATATTCTTCATTACTGTTGAAACAGACTCCTCGCTCAGAGAGAATTGTTGGGATTTCACCTTACTATGTGAAATGCTTCTTGTTGACATATATTGTGAATTGGCGCTACATAAATACAACTGAAATTAATTGAATTGAACATGCATACATTAATTCACTCTACATATGTGAGTTTTCTCTCGGTCTCTCTGTCTATCTAATTCTCTCTCTTTCTTCCTCTGCTTTGCAGTGATCATCTGCCTCACTCTCTGATCTCAGCCAGGATCAGGTCCAAGGATCTCACCCCAGAGACACAATTACCACACCGGGCTAAACATACAGCCCACAAGCTACAGTACCCATCAAAGACCTTCCATTCTCTCCGCAACCCTCTTTTCCTCTGATGCGTTTGGTCTTTCTCTCTCCATTATTACTATATCTCATTCACACACTCCGCCTGCCTGCCTCCTCCTCGTCCCTCGGACTCTCTTTCTCCATTGTGATGCTTCAGATGATACAAGATAAGAACCTCCACCTCAAGATATGGTAAAGAGAATGAAATGCATGCATCATTGTCAGTCAGGAACCAGATCTTGAAGTTGTGACGGCAGCTGCCTATAACCTGTTTGTGTGGGTGTAGTGGATGAGTTATAGTGTTTTCTTATGTGTCCTTGAAAGTGCCAGAGGAGCATGATTGTGGCAGTCAGCCAGACTTGAAGCACCTGGGCCGAGCGTTTCTAAAGGATAAAAGCCCGGCCCAGGTTTGCTCTCACTTGGGCTCACCTCCACCAGCATTTGCACGCTTTTTCTTTTGTTTTGCATTTGCTTTACGAGGAAAGTTACCAGAAAACATCACAAAGAAAGACTGTTCTTAACTAATTTTTTAGCGTAGTCTCCTTTAACTTCAATGCATGCAGTGTACTGATGCTCAGGCTTTGCTATCCCCTTGCGGAAGAAGGTCACATCTTGAGCCTCCAGATGCTCCTCAACAGCATGCACAACCTCATCATCACTCTGGAAATTACAAAAATGCAAGTAGAATTTCAGATCGAGTGAAGAAGGTGCATGGGAAAAACAGTTCCAAGCCACATTTTGCTGCTTCTGCCACATATGCTGTGTGGGCAGGTGCACTGTCCTGAAGCAACAGCCCTCCTGCTTGAAACTTTCCTCTCCCTGCAAAGAAATGACGACAAACATTTGCGTTTTATGCCCCAAAATAGGAGTTACGCTCTTTGTTTCCTGGTGAGGCCAAGAGCTTTTTGAAGTACCCTTGCCCAATACGTCACCACTCATGTTCACACATTTCCTTTGCATATAACCGATGCCGGTAATTGATCGAGACTCTATATTTGTAGTTAATTCTTTAGTTGTTTGCGTTATGATGACAGAGCAATAGACGCAGTGGCCCCTTCAGAAGACAGCGAGAGTGACCGTTTAGTGTCTTGCTTATGCCAGACGTGCATTCTGCAAAACGTACGAATTAAATGATCCTGAAGAAACGCTCTCTCATCTTGCCTGTACTACTGTGTATGTACAACAAAATGACAATAAACTTGATTTGATTTGATTTTGATTTGATTTGATATCTGAATTTACGGTCATGCATTTGTAAAGGCCTAGGAGCGGACATATATCCATTACACCTTACTGTGTCCCAACATCAGATCAGATCATTTAAAAGAAACGTCCCCACAAACCGTTGACAACTGAAATCTTAACAAGGCATACTTCAGCCAGAGCGGCAGACAGTCGGCAGCGGTGGTCCGAACCAGCTCAGAGTGTGTGAGAGGTGTTGATTTAGCTGTAGGAAGGAGGATTAAATGGCTCATTGGTGGAGCTAGGAGGGGAGAAGGTGCGAAGCGATCAGCCCGCCCCTCTCTCCTGGTTTCTCTTTCTCTCCCTCCCTCGGCCAGGAGAAAAGGCCACTGGGGCTGAACAAACAAATCACATGGCCATCAAACACTACTCTCCACTGCTGCGCTGGGACTTCATTCAGACAGCATTTTACTGGTCTCTGCAGTGTGCTCATACACACATCCAAAAAAACGCACACACTCTGAACACCCACACCTCCGAGTCTCCCCATCAACATGACAGTGGTTTTACAAGTCCCCATAGTGTGAGGTCTCTTATTCCCCAAGTAGCGCTAGAACAACTTCGGCAGTACGAGCGGAGGAGAAAAAGAAATGGGGGAAGAAGGACAATTCAACTATTGAACCGCTGTTGCTCAGCACGGCAGGGAGAGTTGTCAATAAAGCTTGTAAAAAAAGCTTGTGAAAGTTGTAGCTGTGTTTTGTAATGGGAAGTTGGTGTCAACCCCCTTTAAAGTTATGGCTCATTTAAAGAGAAGTGTGCTTAAAATGTGACGAGGATGCACCTTGCAGGACATTTAAGATTGATGGGGGAAAACTGAAAATGGTTGTTACTTTTGGAGTGTGTGTGTGTTCGTGTGCGCACACGGCTGCAGAGTGTGCGGTTTGGGAGGGTGTGTGTGGTACGACAACCTGCCTTGCAACATAAACCTTGGACTGGCATTTTCTTTTTAAAAATGAAACTTTTACTTTCATGTTCACTCCCTCGCCCCTCGGTTAGCCACTAAATGTCACTCTCCCCTCTTTAAAACAAACAAAAGCAGTTGAGTCTAGCATTAGCTGCTATTTGAAATGGCTCAGGGCCTTCACAAGGAGCCCCTAAAATCCTTTAAAGAGTGTATTATACACAAAAACACACACCAACACCCCATTAGTTTTAAAAATCAGATGGAAAATATCTGAGAAAATCACCGACTTGACTGGATAATCACAGCCGTTGGATATTAAAGGCCTGCCATGGTATTATGGAGGGATGTGGGAGAGGCGGAGGGGGACGCACACAGTGGCAGAGCGAGGAAGAGACACAGTGGGAGAGAGAGACGGAGCGCAAAGGGCACAGACTTCGGTTCGGAGCTATGCTAAAGACCGGCTACCTCCAAACCGCTCATGACATAGATCCATCGCCAAAGATAAGTATTCAGTGTCTTAGCTGTCATAACATAATCACAAGAAGTTTAAACGAGCTCTGCACAGCCGGTTGAGGAAAACACATCTTAGTAACTACTGTGTTTCATCAGCTGTTTTCAAAGCTCTGTACGGCTCAAAACATTTATTATTTTGTTCTTAAGTTTGTGGGATTTTCCTGTTGGTTCTTCACCACGTCAAGGTTTGAAATTTGTCTTGGGGCTCTCTGGAATCTCTGGAGATTCCCACTGACCCGGTTAACCGGACAGAAGCAACAAATAAGAAGCCGAGGAGTTAACTTTGATGTGATTGATTGGTTTTAGCTTATGTGTAACTTATTTATTCTGAAGGAAACAAAAAATAGACTATACAGAAGGGACACATCATCAGTTTTACTCATCACTTTACTCATCCCAGTGGTGGCATGTGAGCACAGCTGTACAGTGTCTTCTGTATCTCTCAGGCTGCTGGTCAAATCTGAGAAAATAACCAAAGTCATGGTGATGTCATCACGCTTATCTCACATAAGAAACATGAGAGCTTCAGTTTTAAAGCCATCACAAACGGGGGTGAGAGGTCTGAGAGACATGAATGTTCACCAGGGACCTCATGTACAAAGACTTGTGTGGATTTCATACTGAAACCGGGCGTACACTTCAATCAAGAAAACTGCACAAAAAAATCCAGATGAACGAAAGTGAGCATACGCCTGAATCCAAGCACATTTCCTTTGTACATCCCACTTAGCGTGGAACTGACCGCACATGTTGGAAGACCAGACTCCTCCCTCTCCACGCCCTCTATTTAAATATGCAAATTAGTATAAACAGGGCCGACAGGTGGGATTCCCCTCTCTGCATGATCAGATTACAGTAACCATGATGAACTCACCCCGTTTGAGCGTAGAGTCGCCGCTATTGTGGGTGACACTGCTGTCACAGGGGTGGTGGGAGCACACGTGGGTCACTCGGATCACCTCCAAGGTAAATATTTATTGTGCATTTGTGTAACTCACAAATGTATTCACTATACTGGTCATGTCACAGACCTGGGCATTCCTCCAGCCTCCCTTGGCGTCAGCCGATCCTCCGGTCCACCGCAACAGCCAGCTGCTGATGCCCGCACATGCTTAACGCATGTCGGGGGGATTAATGTTAGGACAATTAAAAGAATTACTCACCAAGAAACCCATCCTGCACCGTGCCAGCTTGTCGCCTGTTCCCAACCATGCTGTTGGTCAGAATGAATGAGTCTTGTGTTGATCCAGGCCACCTCACAACAATGTTGCTTAATTGGATTTGTGCATGACAGATGATCTGTCCATTGATTGAATGAAAATGCTTCCTGTTTACATAAACAAATTCATCTTGTGATGGTGCCTTTATAGCAATGTGTGTGCAGTCGATAGCTCCGGGTACATTTGGAAAACCGGCTCTCGCTGCAAATTACACTTTTATGTCATCCTGTTCAGCTGCACTGTGGGAATTTGATATATCTGGCTGACATTCAGATAATTCCATCCCACACAGCTGGCATGGTTCGGGTCAGTGTTGACTGGCACAGTCCCGATCGGTCAGCCAGCTCCCGCTGAAATAACCCTGTGGCCAGGAAGCCCAGTGTGGTCAGCAGCTGTATAGGCACAGGTAGGACATGCCTCCTTTGCATGTTGCGCTCAAATAACTACTGCAGCTTCTCGCACAGTTCCAAGAGGATTGCCCTCGGGAACCTAAAGTGGCTGATGATCCAGTCGTCGTCCTGAGGTCTCTGGAAACCCGTTCACTTCGCACTGTTCCATTGGCAATAACCTCCAACAGTGCCAAAGCTGCCATTGTTGTTAACGGTATTTTCTGCACGATTTTACGCATACTTTTGTATCCACTCATCTGATTGCAAACACCTGGGTGTGTTAGTTATTTTTCTGTGTATCTCTGATGTGCATATCACTTCGAGTAATTACCTTTTTTTTTTTTTACATTATTAACAGTTTCCCAGCATCACCTCTAAGTGTCGCTAATGGCTCAAAAGCAATATAAACGTGCGTACGGCATTCAAAAAGTTGGCGTGGAGGACCGCACATTTCCACAATCATTTCACTCTTAATACATCTGAATGTGAGCATGGAAGAGTGCATACGCCACATTTTTGTGTGTACGCACCCATTGTACATGAGGCCCCAGGTCCCTATCTACAAATCAATGTGGAGAGAGCCATTACATGCAATTGCAGTTGTTACTTGGACAAAAAAAAGAAAAAATACATGTATGGAATCACAAGGTAAAATCTGATTGAAAAAGTTTTGGTGATTTTGCCCCAAAATAAGATGTTAAAAGCAAATTTTCTAACAGATTAAACTTCTAAAGCACATGTTCCCAGTTTCATGACTCCAGACTGGAATTAGTGCAACAACACGACTGACTGGATGTTGTCATACAACCCTCATCTTTGGTGTTTTGGAACTCCCCCACAGATTTCTAATCAAGATTTGTTAAGTGGTAGGTCTTTAGAACTTGTGCTTAGGAAAAAAAGATGAGATCAGTCTCTGTTGCTTTAGTTTTTACCATTTTGTCTTTTACACAAGCCCAGCCGACAGTGCTCCTTTGCAGTTATTTGATCAAAATAACAACAAATGTTGTATTGGGTTGTTTTTATGTCTCTCAACTGACAAGCGCCATAAAAGGAAGCATTCCATTTTCATGCTGCGAATAGGAAATTGAAGGAATACTTTGGAGGAATTTCCTGAAATTTTGCACAAACATCCACAGAACTAATACGATTTTGGTCAAAGATCAAAGGTTAATGAGAACCTACAAAACATAATTTTAGCCAACACTCAAAAAATCATACTCTAACTATGACAAAAAGAAGACAATGATGATCCAAAAGGTCAAATGTCAACTTCACTGTAACGTCATAATGTTCTGCAAAAACACCATATCTCAGAAGCAGAAGGGGATATTTCCCATTTAGTCATATTAAGAACTGCTGACACTAATTTTGGTTGCCCAGTTTGAAGCTGTGGTGACTGTATACATCTTTGGTGCTGTCTGGTTCAAGACTTGTGAGAAGCATCCATGTTTTAGAGTGTGTAGCTTTTCTGCAGCAACATCCAAATTGGAAGCAGACAGGCAGGGCTACAACTATGTAATCTATCAGCTTCATTAGCCAAACAAAAATACACTAAATACCTTAATTAATTCCTCAACAGTTGTCACAGCATCTGTTATGATCTGGACAGACATGGATGTAAGCTGTATGGTTGGAAGAGGCATGGAACAGCAAGGTGGTAATTCGAGCCTATACGTCTTGTTTTGTTTTTACATTATCAAGCTTTCTTTTGACGTGGGCATACTTTCTTATGCATAAAACATAAAAAAAACAACAGAGAGATTATGATTAATTACTCTGCGCATGGCTAATGTGCAAAATATCCAGGGCAGAACTCATATTGTGGTGACAGGGAGATCTACCTTAATGCTACAAAAATGAATTTTGCACCACTGTTCTCTCAGGGTTCAAGGTGTTTGTCAAATCTCTGTCTCTATTGGGACACAGTCTGACATCTGTAATGCATTTTTCTGTTCTTTTTGCATGATTAAGCAAACTTGGCATGCAGGTGTTACCCAATGGACTGCACCAGTACAACAATATTCCCAGAACAAATTAAAGTAGCTGTCGTATGGATCAGTCTCTCTCTCTCTCTCTCTCTCTCTCTCTCTCTCTCTCTCTAACTCTTTCTGCCTCTTTCTTTTTCCCTCTCTTTGTTCCACTCTCTCTCGCACACACACACACAAATACAGGAGAAAACTAAACCAACACCAAAACAAACTAATGACACAGCCGATCTCAAATCGCAGGAGAGTGGCAGAAATCAAACAAACAGATTCGTGGAACAACAAATCTCTCAAACTTGAACGGATGGGTCTGGAGAGAGCTTTACTTCCACTGAATAATGTCTGCTCTGATGTCGGTACATCAGTGCCACGGGCCCTGTTACTACAGCGATGGAGGAAAAAAGTGAGGCGGCGTAGCAAATCCACTAACC
This sequence comes from Stegastes partitus, assembly GCF_000690725.1. Lineage (NCBI taxonomy): Eukaryota > Metazoa > Chordata > Actinopteri > Pomacentridae > Stegastes > Stegastes partitus. The sequence continues at coordinate 319,870 of NW_007578019.1, forward strand.
CAAATCCACTGCCTCCTGCTCTAAGAGTAATGATGAAGGGGCCTCAAGTGACATCACTAATGCACTAACTAGTTTCAGTCCTCGGCAGTCTCATCACTTATTCAGATGGACCCAGAGAGAGAAAGAGACGGATATAGAGAGAAGGAGAGAGAGGTGACAAGCACTTCACACTCTCAATTACGCTGTGGAGCTCATCACTTGGCAATCTGTCCCAATCGCTTTAATTGGCTTGTAATATTGCCTCTGATCTTGTCGCCCAATTAACAGGCCTGTCTGGCAGTAAGACTGGGAAGCGGCGAGCATGTGATGTCTCCCGGTCTGTGCCATATGGAACAGAACCACTGATTGGCCGCCGATAAGGCAGCGCTTTGCCCCCTCTAACACCAAGCCCCTGCACGACGAGGACGAGTGTATTTCCCTGCAATGTGTGTGTGTATGTGTGTGTGTGTATGTGTGTGTGTGATGAGGGCAAATTATGGCAGTAACTTAATGTGGATGATTCAGTTTTGCAACAAGAGGATTGCCAGCAGCATTAGGAGTAAGTTGATCTAAAGGGACAGCTTATGATTATCAACTTTGTACAGTCACTCACACATTATACGACACTCGCTCAGCACGATGGTCTCATGACACACAATAAAATGGAAGCAAAAAAAACAAAAAAACAAAAAACAACAACAACAACAAAAACCCAAAATTGACCAAATTATCACAATACAGTTTTTTTCAGATTTGTAAAAGATTAAAGGCTGTTCAGAGTTAAAGAATACCACAGTCAAAAATACACCTTAAAGTTTACCCACATTACTTATGTGGAGAAAGAATTGCTTCATTCTTTTGCTATAGAACCTAATTGCAGGTTTTCTCATTGAAAACTTCTGAAGAAAAATATGAATTGGTGGAAGTTATTATTATTATTTTTTCTACAGATTACTTTTGTGTGTTGGAAATATATATATATATAAACTCTAAAATTACAAAAAAATGGACAGATACAGTTACAGTTACTTACATGTCTGATGTAAATTAACAACAAAAAAAAACCTGTTAAAAAAATTACACTCTTTCAAAAGAAAGATTTTTTTTTAAGACATTTAAGATACATTTCCAAATTTAACATGATTCCATAAATGTCTCTCTTATTTAATAGATGAAACTCTGAATTTAGGTTTAATGCCAGATATATACTCAAATTAGATGCAATTTGTGACAGTCAACAACAAAAGAATAATTTGTTCTGTAAATTGTTTTGATAAATGAGAGATATCTGAAATAATTACACGTTTTCACAACAAAAATGTCAAACAAATGTGTTTTCATCAGTGTATAATGTTTATAAACACTGGCAGTCTGTCAAAATACAGCTTTTATAATTATATATCCTTTATTAAACATTACATTATTAGTTTACTGTATTGTTAGAATTCCAGCTGCCAAAATATGGCTTCTTTTTTTTTTTTTTTTTAAGTGTATGATAATGTCAGCAGATCATTGTTACATTGTTTTATCCACAAGTCACATTCACTTATTTCACATAAACTTGTGATTTTGTTTGATGGTAAGATGCAGATACAACCATTTGCTGCTATTAATCTCCACACAGGCCTAACTTAATCAAAATGGTACAAGCTCTGTTAATAAATTCATTTTAAGGCACATCTTTAATGTTACAGAACATGTCAATTTTAGGGGTGGGACTCGATTAAAAAAATATCTAATTAATTAGAGGATTTGTAATTAATTTATCTCAATTAATCGCATTTTAATCGCATAACAATATTTGCTGCAAGAAGCACAATTTTTCAATTTAAATTGATTTTGGTGTATTACTGAATCAAATGATAGACACATACATCCATTTCAAATCAAATCAAATCAAGTTTATTGTCATTTTGCTGTACATACACAGTAGTGCAGGAAAGATGAGAGGGGGTTTCCTCAGGATCATTTAATTAGTAAGTTTTGCGGAATGAACGTCTGGGATAGACAAGACACTAAACGTTCACTCTCGCTGTCTCCATACGCGCTGCCATCACGTTGAACATGGTGAACCTCTATTTTATTTTGCAACAGAGCAGTGCTTGGTCCAGTGTGGACTGCCAACACCGCTTGCTTGTACTCGTACCAGGACTGCTAGTGGTTTCTGTGATCGCTGCAACATGCTTTGCATTCAGGTGTGACCTTAAGCTTGATGTGCTTCGGTGGGATACAAATTCTTTTTTGCACAAGTTGCACCAGACCACACTCTTGTCAAGACTTCCATCAGGCAGTTTTTTTAAAAATGAAACTTGCCCTCCATCAGTCCAAGCAATGCACTCTCATCAGATTCCTCCATGTTTGTTGTTGTTAGCGTAGCGCTGACGCATCTTGTACATCAGTGTGATTGGTGGACCATGAAATTGGGCCCTGACAAATGTTCTGTGTTGTCTGGATGCAAACTGCAATTAAATGTATGAATTTTTTTCTATGTGTTATTTTTGTTGTAATTAGTTAATCATAATCAGCGTGTTAAAGTTAATATTATTGCACAAATGCACTGAAAACACTGATTTAAATAAGTGTCGAGAATCTCACTGTCTCTGATTTGCTGGAAATATTTATAAATATATGAACTATAAAAAGATACATTATAATATAATATGAATATACCATATTGAATAATATATGAACTCTTTAACTTATCAATAAGATGCTTTGCTTTACTTAAAGAAACACATAAACAGCAGGTGATGGTGAGGTGAGCATGAATTAACTACTCAGTATGATATGTCATTACTTGAAGATGCACATAAAGACTGTTGAAATAGTCAGTAATAATGAACAATTCCTGTGCTGCTCAGAGTTAATTAGGAACGACTTGATTTACAGATAATCCTAATGATTCACTAGTTTCTCCGAGTGGGTTTTCTAGTATTGACTACGGTGGCCCAGAAGTGTCACAACAAAACAAAAGCCACAACACAACACAATAAGCCACAACACTACAAAATTAGCCGCAACA
>NW_007578019.1:324177-378314 GCF_000690725.1 Stegastes partitus
TGGAACTGCACAAGCAAAACAAATGCAATTTTTTTTTCACTTGGATCTTGTCAGGTCCTGCACAAAGGGGAAATTCATCCTCAACAAGATCACAAAAAACCTACAAATGTTCCTCTTTAGTAACATCTTTGTATCTGCTTCCCTCGATTGTCAGTAAATTAAGAGACAGCAACTAATTATCTGCTATAAAGTAATGGCGTTATTTGAGAAGCACTTATGAATGAAGTATCAGGTGGTTCCTAATTTGTTTCTCAATTGTTCTTTGTGCAAAGTACTGTTAAAAAAAAAAAAAAAAAGAAGCCTCCATTAAAAAAAATATACCTATAAAATACACAAGTGCTGGATAAACTGTGTTACATTAATGCATGTTTAAATTCCTCAAACACAAGCTGCATTTTCTCTCTGCAGTTTGTCTTATTACTGACAAGCCGACATGCACACTGTATATCTGCAATAAGTTTAAATCACCCAATACATCAGTCTAGCTCTGCCCATGTCCTTTGGGGTCCCACAACATCCTATACAGTGACTCCTTCTTTTCTCAAATCAGATACACATGTTAGATCACCTTACATGACAAAAATATCAGCTTTGCAAATGCCCATGAGGAAGGAAATGCCTTCAAGACATTTACAAGGCTTCAAAAATACATGCAGTTGGATGTAAACATCACTATTTTTGGGGTACTTTTACCAGCATATTACAGCATAGGCTAGTGCTCATTATTTTGTATGGATTGTGAACGCAGCTCTGTAACCCAGCAATCTGCAGCCGTACAGCCCTCTCTGCGGTAGCTGATCCTTCCACGGTGAGATTTCTCAGACTGAGAAAAAGAGAGAGAGGAATCCAGTGCCGTCTGTCATTAGGCATGGTGATGGCTGAGGGCCCTTAAATGAGAAGCAGATCCCTTTAAACTCTGACCCACTTCTGGCTCAAAGCCCAAAAGAGGCAGATAGACGGAGATGCAACGAGACGGAGGTTGAGAAGATGAGAAAATGAGAGATCAGTATCGACAGAAATAGTGACACTTGGTGCTGCATAAGCGCCGACATATAAACTAACTAACCAGCTAAAAGCACAATCGTGAGCTTGACACACAGTAAACCAGCAAGTTAGCTAGACCTGTGCCATGAGTCAGTTCTCACAGTCTCTTGCAATCCAATGAATAAAACCTTCTCTTGTCCAGGAGCTGTTTGACACAAGAACTCACACACCATAATCTCCATCCATTTCATCCGTCTTCCCCTAAGAACGTGATGACATAATATTCTGCGAAGATCGCACAAGTCAAATCACTGCAGTGCCTTTGATTTCACAGTCCAAGGTGTTTAACTTTCAACTACGCTGCCAAGCTGACCGGCGCTTCAGAGGCTTGGCCGATGCCAGGCGAGTATCCCTGGACACTGAGCGCTTGGCAAGGAACCCACTCAACAGTACATGGCATGAAACCCAGCCCGGGCTCGCACAGCTCCACCTAAGAAAAAAGAAAGAGGAAAGAGAGGAAAGAGCAGGAGAGACAGAGTGGAAGTAGGGAAGGAAGAATGAAAAGTCAGAACAGAAAAAAAAAAAAAGAAAGAAAGAACGGGAGACAGCCAGGGAGATGAGCTTGTCTGGCCTTGTCTTTCTGTCCACTCCTGCTATTTCCCCGTTAACAGGGCCCCACATCTGTTTCTCTCATTCCAGCCGCACTTTAAGGTCCCTGAAGGTGCAGTTAAATTAGAGCCAGCACAGGTTTATAAATGTAAAATCCTCCAATAATCTGGGGCTGACATGACCCCTAATCTTCTTGCTCTAGTCAGCAGGGGCGAAGAGCACTAAGTAAGACTCTGGCAGCACCAACATGTGTTTTGGCCACCAGACTTTTAAGAGGAAGGTGCAGACACGAAAAGGGTTTTTATAGGGGAACAAGTTCTTATTTGTGCGCCTTTAGCATGGTTGAGACATGTAGGTGGGTAGGTCAGGTATTCCTTTGTGGCGTTTTATTGCTGTTTTGATTTTTTTTTTTTTAAAGAAAACAAACCCCAATATGATATTTTTAAAGGAAACAATTGATGTCCAAGATGTTTAAATAAACTTTTACTGTGCGGAACAAGCGTGTTTTCTCAAAATAACTTTTCTCGCTCCATTAAAAAAAACAAAACAAAACAAAAAAAAACAGTATATGAATCAAGAGCAGATCGCAAAATCTTTCAATATCACGACGTAACCCTGTGGGGATAGAAACAGCATATTAAGGACAGATAGGAGAATAGAAGACAGAAAACCCACATCTCTCAGCTCCAGAGGAGGGGGTTTCACTAAACTAGCCTGTCTAATGCAATTAATCTAATTGGAGCCAGTGTAAAGTGACAAATTACTACCTTTCACACTGGGGACTAAAGGGAACCTCAAGAGATGGATGTAGGAAAGGATACCTAGGTAGTTAATGCTATATCTTTTAATTCCATCTTAAACGCTTTTGTAAATGGCAGGAGAAAAAAAAACACAGCCTATTAGATGAAAATCATTTGCCATTATCATTTTGATCTGTTTAGAACATGTGTCCAAGCACATGTTAATTATAATGACGACGTATTCCCGTAACTTTGAGGTGTGCCTGTGTGATCCTGAGCAGTCAAACTCAACATCTATTAATTCAGTAACCAATTCTTGAGAGAGGAGAAATATAAAGCATTAGTCATTTCTTGTTTTCACTGACTGATCATTAAATAAGTTTGTATCGCCTCACTGAGCCTTCCAGTTATAGTATCAATATCAGCAGCTCTGCCCTATTTGCTCGGATCTGCATCCATTTACACTTGACATTTGAGTTTTTGATTTAATCTCAAAACATATGCACATGAACTCTGCATATTTCAGGGAAATTGTGTTAATGCGTGCCCTTTTCTATAACCTTGATTACTTGCTGTGGTATCAAAAAACCTTTTTGTGGACATTGATTTCTGCCTGGGGCCACACCACTGAACCTGGAGCAGCATATCTCAGCGGATATAATGAACTTAAAGAAAGCTAGCTATTACCGGCACCTCTGACACTTTGACATTATCAAATGCCTTGGTTAAAACGCACATATGGAACAAAAATACAGGGCGATATACATATAATTTGCATGTCATTTCCATAAGTGATGGAAAGTTGCACCGTGTCCCTTTTGGTTTGAGGTGTTGATCTCAATCATCACGTAAAAAGTTTTAATTGGATTCGCAGCTGCCAAAGTCAAGTAATTTTGACAGATTTATGTAAAATGGAAACCGTCCACTCTGAAAGTTTTCTTTTTTGGAAACATTTGCTGTGGACTGTGAAATTCCACATTTGTGTGATTCCACTTACCCATGATAACCATGAACTGCGACCCCAATAATTGTCCTAAATTGTGACCTGTGATCCTTTGAGCTCATGAAAAAACAGAGAAAGACGCAACTAGAAGTGGAATGCTGTGCCCTTTTTTCCTTTTTTTTTTCTTCTCCCAGGGCAGGTACTAACGTGCCCCTTAGTGAGAACCTCAATGACCCAAAAATGTGTCTTATGTGGTCCACCTGACTCCCCCCCCCAACCTCCACTCTTAGTTTTCCCTTCCCAGACCTTGTTGTTGCTTTCTTTCTCTCCCCCCTTTGCTCGCTTTCTATGCCACTTTCACTTTTTCTCTTTACCTCTCTTCATCCTTCTCCTCTTTCTCTCTCAGAGTCCATCCCCCCTCTGTCACCTTCACTCCAACCTCCGCCCTCCCCTCCTCCTCCTCCCTTCTCTTTCTCTCGTTCTGTCTGGAGAGGAAACGGTGGCCATTAAACGTGTCTGCTGGGGTCTGGGGGTCTGGAGAACAACCGTCACATTGTGTGACCCCGCCTTGGACCCCAGACGGACTAATGAATAAGGGTAAACCCCACCCCCCCCACCCCCACCTCTTTCTCCATCCTCACCCCACCACCACCTCCTCCTTCCCTTCATGCCAGACCCCTGGTAGGTAATTCCCCCACTTCTTTCACAGGGTCCCAGACATCTCCCGCGGCCTTTGACTGAGGGCTTATCTTTTCAGAGGGAAATGTGTGTCATTTGGGGTTTAAGGAAAAAGCAAAACAAAAACATTGTCACTACCATACAGTTCAAACTCCCCCACCACCTCCTTCTCCCCTCATCCCCAAACCCAAACCCAAACCCAAACCCCCTGGTCCTTCACTCCTTTCCCCCTTCTCTTCCCAAAACTTGCGAGGTCTGGACGCAGGCTTAAGGAAATAGTATGAGACATTCAATTCAATTCAATTCAATTTTATTTGTATAGTGCAGTTTACAACACGTTATCACACAGCGCTTCTATCTGCAGTGTCTCCAATTATCTTGAGAAATATGTAAATAGGTGAGGAGACAGTGCTGGGAACATATGCAACTGGCAACGGCTGATGACATGAGGTGGACAAAAGGCTCGGTGGAAAACAGGATTATTCCAACACTGAGGGACCAGTATTTTATCGAGATGAATTAGGAACCTAATTATGCTGTACCAACTGAGCAAATCGCAGTAGAAATAAGCTAAACATATCCGACGCAAGCGCCACGTACTTCTAAAACTATTTTCAAGAGACATAACAATGTATCGTGTCATTTTTGATGCTCCACATTAGGATCGTTTGCGGCAAACAAAAATCCACACTCGCAAATAAAAAAAAAAAAGAAAAGAAAGAAAATGGATCATGTTTTTGTTCCGAGACACCCACGCTAGCAGTAGTCTCTTCAATAATCACAGAAATAACACAAAGCGCTGGTGCTCCTCTGAAAGCCAACCATGTATCCCTAGGAGATTTAACAATGGTGACATGCGTAAGCTCAACGCATACAAAATATCTCTGCTGCTGCTCCCTCTCTTCCTCTGTTCTCTTTCGCCCCTTTCTTCTTCCTCCTCTGTCATGTTTGTCTTACATGGCGCCTGCCCGCAGCACGTCTGAACATCATTTCACAACACTCAGCAATTCAGAGTGGTCTCATTATTAGTATTTCTTCAGTGGCTTTGTAGCTAAAGTACTTGCACTTACGGCTAATGTATTCTGCACACACCAAGACTGACTGCCGCTATCAAAGGACTTGCCTGAACGGTAGTAATAACTGGAAAATTATTTCTGATAGCCTGAAACAATCTTCCAAATCATCACAGAACTTTATTAAAATAATATCAAATCAAATTAGCCAGCGTCCCCCTGTAATGAATTAAGTAAAGGGTTATGCCAGCATTAATCCCATCATGCTCGGAGGCATGGGGGCGTTGGGAGCGTTTAATAAACCAGTCAGTCCCTTCAAGTAGCGGGGCCAGCTCTGGATCCACCATCCACCCTGATGCCCGCTCCGAAGGGGGAAACACATCAAAAGACTTCCTCACTTTCTCTCCATCTCCTCCCTTCTCCGTCCCACATCTCTCTCTTTTTCTCGTCTCCCCCTTTTCCTCTTTCTCTCTTTTTTTCTTCTTCTCATCCTTCCCCCCTCCCCACCTCTTCTCAAACTATCCCCAACCCTCCCTGTGTCTTTCTAAATAATCTGTCGCTTTTTTCCCCTTCTCCAACGCTCCATTGTGCCTGTGGGTGAGATTATTCATAAGGGGGTGAATCTTGGTGGAATCTCAGAAGGCCGGTGATAAGTGGTGGAGCCCATTGGGACGCCTTGGCCTGTCCTCTCTCAGTGCAGTCTTTTCATTCTGAGCCGACGCATGGAGGAGTGAGACGAAATCAAATAGGTCACTCTTTAGTTTCACGAAGACAGAGGTATTTTGGATGCAACTGAGGCCAAATATCACGTAACAGCTCAGGAGAGAATGTAACTGTCACTTTATTCGAGTTACAGTGTAATTGTGAGAAAAAAAATCTATCTGTAATCATCTATTTGAATTAAATTTTCAGTGTCCAAACACCGAACAATGTGCTTTGTACTCCAGCTGGAGGTTCAATTCAATTCAATTTTATTTGTATAGCGCATATTTAAAACAACAAGTCATGTTATAGTGCTTAACAAAGGCAGAAACACCCAACAATCCAAAAACATTTGGATTCCCTATAAGCTTCAGCACTCTGCAAGCAGTCCGCAACAGTGGGAAGGAACCGAAAACCCCAGCGGGGGAAAAAAAACCTCCGACAGAACCAGGCTCAGGGAGGGACGGCCATCTGCCTCGACCGGTTGGGTGGATGTGGGATGAATTATACAATTTAGTTTACAGTTAAGCAAGTTATTCGAAGTTATTGTCCTTTTGTTCCTCCATTTCAAATGGACCAATGAAATATTCCATTTCGTAGTTGGTGGAGGTAACAGCAGGTATATGCAAAATGTCTGTCTGACCTGAAGAAGTGCATGCCTCACATCTCTTAGTGAACTAGACTACTGTTGTTATCTTTGCTAAAGCAACTAGACATAACAAATAATCACTACACTGAAACATCTGAGAAGTAACGTAAAAATGCTTTGTTGATGTGATGCCGAAAAGGTAAAAGTGAGACAATAAAGGTTGTTCCCTGTCAGAAAATACAAAATAGGCAAGTGAGACTGAACAGAACAATCTTGGTTCTATAGTGTAGTTTAGGCTATAACTACATTTCACAGGTCATCCATCCATCCATTATCTATACATCGCTTAATCCTCATGGGGGGGCGGGCTGGAGTCTATCCCAGTTGACTCAGGGCGAAGGCAGGGGACACCCTGGACAGGTCGCCAGTCTATCGCAGGGATACACTTAGAGACAGACAACCAAGCACACTCACATTCACACCTATGGACAATTTAGAATCACCAATTAACCTCAACATGTTTTTGGACCTTGTGGGAGGAAGCCGGAGAACCCGGAGAGAACCCATGCTGCACGGGGAGAACATGCAAACTCCACGCAGACCTTCTTGCTGCGAGGCAACAGTGCTATCAACGGTGCCACCTTGCAGCCCACTACACAGGTCATGCTCAATAAAATTCAAACCAATTAGCAATTATGCAAATATTTGCATTTTTATTGAAGGATTTTAGTTTTAGTCCACTTTGATGAAATGTTTTGATTTGTGATAATAAGATTGTTCTCAAGTTGCTGAACTCTGTGCATGATATTGCTGGAAAGATTTGAGATGATCAGAAAGGTTTTAAACACATCTTCAGGCTAGCCAAACTTATTTGAAAGACATAAACAAGGACAAGAACATTGTCCAAATCAAAACTATATGTAACCGTTTACACGTCTCCGCTAAATATGAGTTCAGCTTTGACCTGCTGTAACACAGTTTTCATTAGGTGATTTAACCCCTTAACTGCACATATCCATATGGACACCCATCATGCCAAATCTGTACATGCTAAACATCAAAACACTCTTTATTCTATCTTTATTTTTAGCCTTTTGAGTTTTTTTTCTGTCTTATTCGTATCTACCTGCTGTAGCCTATGAATTTTCCTGAAGAGGAATCAATGAAAATTACATTATCTTATAAAAGAAATCTGATTTCACTTTGGGACAAATTTTCTTTTTGCACCTGTGATGTAGTAGGTGAGGGTTCCAGTTTGAAAGAGCCACAAACTTGATGTGAGAAGGCAGGAGGGAAGCATGGATGGGTGTCACCTCAAGAGATCAGACAGTTTCACGTGCTGTTTGGTTAAGTTTTGGAAAATGTCACGTTTTGGTTGCACTTTCACAATGAGAACTATTGTTTTTAAGTCTGGTTAAGTTTAGATACCAAAGCTATGGATAAAAAAAAAGAAAGAAAGAAAGAAATTTGAACAGTTTGAATAAAAATATGACTATTTACAACATTTTTGAAGCATCTTCTTAATTTCCTGCCCCATCTGATATATGATTGGTTGGCTGAAAATAAGACAGTAGAGCAATAAAATAAATGGCAACCACAACAGTCACAGAAATAACTTGAATCTAACAAAAGTAATAAGAAATAAAAAATCTATGAAAATTAACCAATGAAAATCAGACATTGGTTTTGAACCATAGTTTAACAGAATTATTTAAAAAAATAAACTCATGAAACAGGCCTGGACAAAAATGATGGTACCCCTAGAAAAGACTGAAAATAATATGACCATAGGGACATGTTCAATCAAGGTGTGTCCTCTAATTAGCATCACAAATGTCTACAAACTTGTAATCAGTCGGTCGGCCTATTTATAGGGTTACAAGTAGTCACTGTGCTGTTTGGTGACATAGTGTGTACCACACTAAACATGGACCAGAGGAAGCGAAGGAGAGAGTTGTCTCAGGAGATTAGAAAGAAAATTATAGACAAGCATGTTAAAGGTAAAGGCTATAAGACCATCTCCAAGCAGCCTGATGTTCCTGTGACTGCAGCTGCACATATTATTCAGAAATTTAAGATCCATGGGACTGTAGCCAACCTCCCTAGACGTGGCCACAGGAGGAAAATTGATGAAAAATCCAAGAGACGGATAATACGAATGGTAACAAAAGAGCTCAGAACAACTTCTAAAGACATTAAAGGTGAACTCCAAGGTCAAGGTACATCAGAGTCAGATCGAACCATCTGTCGTTGTTTGAGCCAAAGTGGACTTCATGGGAGACGACCAAGGAGGACACCATTGTTGAAAACAAATCATAAAAAGTCAGACTGGAATTTGCCAAACTGCATGCTGATAAGCCACAAATCTTCTGGGAGAATGTCCTATGGACAGACAAGACAAAACTGGAACTTTTTAGCAAGGCACATCAGCTCCATGTTCACAGACGCAAAAATGAAGCATATCAAGAAAAGAACACTGTCCCTACTGTGAAACATGGAGGAGGCTCTGTTATGTTCTGGGGCTGCTTTGCTGCATCTGGCACAGGGTGACTTAAATCCGTGCAGAGTACAATGAAATCTCAAGACTATCAAGATGTTCTAGAGAGAAATGTGCTGCCCAGTGTCAGAAAGCTTGGTCTCAGTTGCAGGTCATGGGTCTTGCAACAGGATAATGACCCAAAACACACAGCTTAAAAACACCCAAGAATGGTTAAGAGGAAAACATTGGACTATTCTGAAGTGGCCTTCTATGAGCCCTGATCTAAATCCTATTCAACAACTGTGGAAGGAGCTGAAACATGCCGTCTGGAGAAGGCACCCTTCAATCCTGAGATAACCGGAGCAGTCTGCTCATGAAGAGTGGACCAAAATACCTGCTGAGAGGTGAAGAAGTCTCACTGACAGTTACAGAAATCGTTTGATTGCAGTGATTGCCTCAAAAAGTTGTGCAACAAAATATTAAGTTAAGGGTACCATCATCTTTGTCCAGGCCTGTTTCATGAGTTTTTTTTTTTTTTTTTTTAATGATTCTGTTAAACCACGGTTCAAAAGCAATGTCTGATTTTCATTGGTTAATTTCCATAGAATTTTCATTTATTATTACTTTTATCAGATTCAAGTTATTTCTGTGACTATTGTGGGTTTTTCTTTTATTAACCGAGGGGTACCAACAATTTTGTCCACGTGTGTATGTCATAAAGAAACGTAGTCTGGTTATAAAAAAAACAAAATAAAATAAAACACTGAATCGTGCTTGAAGGATCAATTACACTGTAGCAAATTACAATAACTATTTTACAGCCAACACACATATGACATGTGCCATGGTGGTGCTTTGATTAATATGGCCACCACCAGCAGCAACAATATGCTTCGGCTCTTGTAATTTCACCCACATTCATTCCTGAACTTCCTATCTCCTCTATCTCTCTCTGTCTCTCTGTCTGTGAACCGCTCACCCATAACCACCGCCTCTCCTTATGAAAGTTTTTGGACAGGATTCACGGGTCCTGTCGGTGCACGGCAGCAGGGGCCAGTCACCGTGCACCATGCAGGCGGAGGTGAGATAGCATCTTCTGGTAGCGGGGGCACGGGTGGCATGACAAAGTGAAGGCAGCTAATGTTTGATGTAGGGCACTGTCCTTCAGGCGGTGCAGCAGGCCCACGGGCTAGCCAAAAAACATTTTTTTTGAAGGGCTATTCAAATTCTTCTCCTGCTTCTGGAATATGTCAAGGCATGCCTCGATATCTACTGCATCTGAGGAGCTAGTCAGCACATAGCTCCTGTGTGTGTACGCTTTGATGGGCATCATTGATAACCTCAACCCCCTCCACCATCCACCCCATCTCTGTTTCTATGTGTCTTCAATGTGTGAGAAAGTATGGGTGAGAGAGGGAGGGGTCGCCACGCTGTTTCCCCTCAGGAGCGTTTGTCTTGTGCCATCTGGCACCTCATAAGCATGGGCACCGAGCAGGGAGGGGGGGGCTGTGAGAGTGTGTTTGTGTTTGTGTGGTTTGGTATCTTGATATTACAACATTATGTGCCTCGTATGGCCCATGTGATCCCAAACTCGCTCTTTCGAACGACCTGCTTCACTACCTCAGCATAACTTCCTTATGTTTTCTTTCATTTCATTGTCTTTCCTTCTCCTTTTCTATAAACAGTGATGGGAAAGGACATTTTTCAGTGAATGGATGACCCCTCCTTTCCTTTCCTTTCCTTTCCTTTCCTTTCCTATTTTTTATTCTTTCCAATCACTTTCTCACATCCTTAGCTTCTTTACTTTTTTCACTCTTGTTTTTTCTTCCACCCTGTTGTTGTTGCTCCATTATACACTCCTCAGTCCCCACTTCTTACTTTCCACCATCTTACCCCCTTTTTGTCCACATTACAGATTTTTTCTCCTCTGCATGTGATGCATGGCAACAGCTCGGCCAGCTGATGAGGGCCAGTTAGAGATAGCACCCAACCTTGACACCCGCAGCTGCACACACGTTCGCACAGATAGAAGAAGAGGAGGGGGGATAGGATTGGGGGCATTGCGCTATGTAAAATAAGCACAATGCATTTACATTCATTGTGGTGTGGATTTGTTGCTATAATAAGGCTGCAGAAATCATGAATATTCACACACACTTTAAGCAATTATGATAATCGGCATTATTCCTAGCCCCACCGCTATCTGTCAGAGGAGGCGGCAGCAGCAGAGGCGAGAAAAGTAGGTTGGGATAGTCTGCAGTTTTACACTCTTGAAATTATATTACATTTTTCTTTCTTCTCCTTTTCTGCTCATCCGTTTTCCCTCTCTGCGTCTTTGTCCGCCTCGCGCTGCTCTTTTGTATCTTTGTTTCTTCCTCCGTCTGCTGCTTCTTCTGTTCATATTTTTACTCTGCTACTTCCAGGCTTGTTCTGTGCAAAAGTCCATTGTGTTGTATGAAGAAGGAGGTGTAGGATCCTGGAGTGAGGATGGCCCCTGGGTGCTACAGAGCTGGCAGCAGTGTTGGTCTAATCTTCCGGGTCAGGCCTGCCGCTTTCATCTTCTCTCACTTGGAGCCCCTTGTGTTTGATGTGAACTTAGCCCAGGAATAACTGTTCCTTTCTTCTCTGCTAACCTGGCCCTGGAGTAAGGGAAAGCACTTTGTTGTTATCCTAGGAGCCAAACAATGCTGGAAGGAGTGCAGAAAACCTTAATGAAAGGCTTTTGATCCACACTGATATTAAAGCGAGAACCTTGAGAGAGAAAGAGAGGGAGACTATGAGAAGGAGCAAAAAATAAAGAAAGTGCAGAAATCGCAAAAATCTAAATGCAAATTGCATCACAATGGTTAGATGGACTTTTTTTTCTCTTTAAATTCACATCCTTTGAAATTAATTATTTTAGATTTGCCTGCATTTGTTTTAAGTTTTGAGGGAAAAAGAATAAAGGACCAAGCTAATTTATTGCAGAAGTGGAATTTAAGTTAGCACATGAAGCCTTGCAGGGCTTTAATGATTAATTTTCTCAGGTCTGCAGCATGCAAAACAATTTCTCTGCTTCCCACAATTAAAGCCAAGTGTACATTATATTGGTGTCACGTGTGTCAAGAGCCAAAGTATTTATTGTTGCGTTTGTGTATGCACAGTCCTGGCCAGTGGTTGTATTCCTCTGAACCCACTTTGGTGACCTCAGGGCTCCAAGCCTTGTACGATTGCAGGGATTATTAAATCTGATGGTGTGCACGAAGAACTTGTGAATGTTTCTGTTGATCTACATGAAGAAGGTTGCCCTAAAACTGGTTCAACAGCAGTTTCACATTTATTCAAACATCATCTTTTCAACATAATCTTACTTGAAAGAGTCAAATTCGAACCTTTTCAACCTGCAATTTGAAAATGAAGTTGAACCCAAAGGCCAAAAAAACAAGTCACAAACAAACCTCTTTTTTAGGAGGAAGGAAACACACCTTGGTATTCGACATGCTTGCTGCCATGGTGATAGCCCAAACCTCTGTGCAACAGCAGCACATTAACCCCTCTTGACCCTCTATTCTCACCTGTGATAAAAGAGGAGGAAGAGAAGGAGGAGGTGCCCCCCTTTCCACTGCGCCGCACTTTCGAGTACCCGGGCACCAGCAGGCCCTTGAGAGCCCACAGTCATTAGGAGCGCTTTATTCTTGGAGAGGTAGGGAAAAAGACAGAAGAGGAAAAAGGAGAGGAGGAAGAGGAGCATTGAGTCTGAAAGATAATTTATGGTCAAGGCTGGGGACTTGTGGGCACCGGGTGAAGAGAGGGTCGAGAGAGAAGCAATGCTTTCATACAGAAGCACCAAGCAAGCCAGCTGCTTTTGGGTTTTTGTTTGTCTTTCATTCTAAGTAAAGAAAGGTAGGGGAAAGAGCTATGGATAATTGGTCCAGGGCACTGACTTACACACAGGGCTGTGGACACAGGATATAGTTTCAAACTCTTTGTTCCTCATCTTACCTACTGGCTTGCTTGTGTTTTGTCTGCTGAAGTCGGGGGGTGGGAGGGGGACTTTTTCATTGCTTGCCTGGAGTGCATGGAGTTTGAATGAATGTGAAGGAAAAATGAGAACATTAGGAATGCATGTATGATTTGAACATTATTTCTCCTGTCTCCGCATACGCACAAAGCGTCTAACCCGCACATGAGAGAGTAGCGTGCAGCGACACTCTCCCAACAAAAAGGACTGGCTCCCGTCCATTGACGAACGGCATTGGGGGGCTAACCTTAACTTTCACTGGGAGCTAATCCCTCTGATAATCAATAATAAAGACGAGCTTTCATCTCAGCTGGGGTCTTGATA
Source organism: Stegastes partitus (assembly GCF_000690725.1). Lineage (NCBI taxonomy): Eukaryota > Metazoa > Chordata > Actinopteri > Pomacentridae > Stegastes > Stegastes partitus. The sequence goes on from NW_007578019.1 coordinate 337,239, forward strand.
AAGTTGAGAGGCCATGAATGATTGAATAGTGTGAATGTGTTCCGTGAGACCCTGAGAAGTAATGGATTAAAAAAAAAAAAAAAAAAACACTGCTCCCCAGAAATAACTGGGTAAAGCTGATGCACATCTGATGATATGATGAAAATAAATGAATAATGCATTGGCTATCAATGAGGGGAGCAGAAGATGCATTGCTTCAGGCCATGGTTAAGCCTCTATTCATAAAGAGGAGACAGACACAAAGGCCCAAGGACTGTGGGAGTCCACCATCGGGGAGGGAGGAATGAGGACACACATTTTAAGAGGAAAAGTGTGGGGGTTTTTTGTGTTTTTTTTCTTCCTTGTGTGTGTTGTGTCTCTATTCTGTCATATTTCTAATAATTAGATATGTCGCTAAGATTGTTTGTGTACATTTGGATTAGCCTTAAGAGACCAGGATGTGGGAGTGAAGCACCAGGATTACGGAGGCAAACACATGTTTAGGGCGACCCTCGATTGTTATTCTCATCCCTTATCTGCAATTTCCAAATGTTGCTCTCACCTCAGCCGGTTATTTTAGTCTGTTTGTTCTATTCCTTATGAAAAGATAAATTGTTGACAGTGCATCTTCAGTCTGCATGAGTATATGATACTTTGTTTATGCATTTTAAAACACAAATGAATGGCTGTTACCTTTAATCTGTGAGATATTGTGATCACTGTTTATGCAGCATTTGTTCATAAAAAAAAAAACACTCACGAAAAATGCTGCACATAAAGAACTTGAATACAGATTAACTAGGGTTAGGGTGCAGAGAATATATATATACACTGCTCAAAAAAATAAAGGGAACACTAAAATAACACATCCTAGATCTCAATGTATGAAATATTCCAGTAGAAAAACTTTATTCATTACATAGTGGAATGCGTTGAGAACAAAATAAAAATTATCAATGTAAATCAAAATTATTATCCCATGAAGGTCTGGATTTGGAATCATATACAAAATAAAAGTGGAAAATCACATTGCAGGCTGATCCAGCTTCAGTGGAAATTCCTCAAGACAAGTCAAAATGAGGTTCAGTAGTCTGTGTGGCCTCCACGTGCCTGCATGACCTCCCTACAACACCTGGGCATGCTCCTGATGAGGCAGCGGATGTTCTCCTGAGGGATCTCCTCCCAGACCTGGATTGAAGCATCAGTCACCCCCTAGACAGTCTGTGGTGCAACGTGGTGTTGGTGGATGGAACGAGACATGATGTCCCAGATGTGCTTAATTGGATTCAGGTCTGGGGATTGGGCAGGCCAGTCCATAGCATCAATGCCTTCATCATGCAGGAAGTGCTGACACACTTCAGCCACATGAGGCCTAGCATTGTCATGCATCAGAAGGAACCCAGGGCCCACTGCACCAGCATATGGTCTCACAATGGGTCTGAGGATCTCATCCCGATACCTAATAGCAGTCAGGGTACCTCTGGCTAGCCCATGGAGGGCTGTGCAGCCCTCCAAAGAAATGCCTCTCCACACCATTACTGACCCACCACCAAACCCAGTCATGCTGGAGGATGTTGCAGGCAGCAGAACGTTCTCTGCAGCGTCTCCAGACTCTGTCACATGTGCTCAGTGTGAACCTGCTCTCATCTGTGAAGAGCACAGGGCACCAATGGCGAATCTGCCAGTTTTGGTGTTCTCTGGCAAATGCCAATCGTCCTGCACGGTGTTGGGCTGTAAGCACATGTGGACATCAGGCTCTCATACCACCTCATGGAGTCTGTTTCTAACAGTTTCAGCAGAAACATGCATATTAGTGGCCTGCTGGAGGTCATTTTGCAGGGTTCTGGCAGTGCTCCTCCTGTTCCTCCTTGCACAAAGGAGGAAGTAACGGTCCTGCTGCTGGGTTTTTGCCCTCCTTTGGCCCCCTCCACGTCTCCTGGTGTACTGGCCTGTCTTCTGGTATCTCCTCCATGCTCTGGACACTGTGCTGAGAGACACAGCGAACCTTCTTGCCACAGCTCACATTGATGTGCCATCCTGGATGAGCTGCACTACCTGAGCAACTTCTGTGGGTTGTAGACACCACCTCATGCTACCTCTAGGGCTGAGAGCACTGACAAAATGCAAAAGTGACCAAAACATCAGCCAGAAAGGATGAGAACAGAGACATGGTCTGTGGTCACCACCTGCAGAACCACTCCTTTACTGGGGTTGCCTTGCTAACTGCCTCTCATTTCCACCTGTCGTCTGCTCCATTTGCACAACAGCAGGTGACACTGATTCACAATAAGTGTTGCTAACTGGACAGGTTGATTTCACAGATGTGTGACTGACTTGGACTTACATTGTGTTTTTGAGGTGTTCCCTTTATTTTTTTTGAGCAGTCTAATGAGGGGGGTCTCTGTTATTGTTCCTCCTTTTTTTGCTGCAAATAAAGATGTCTGAGCCTGTCGGTTATCGATTGAGTATCGGGGGAACAAAGAGTTAATCCTCTCGAAAGCCTGTGGTGAGTGTTCACTTAAGTTATTAAAGTTTGAAATGCCTTCTTTTATCTGTGCGACTGTCACTTCCCTCAACTTCTTTTTGTTTGGTCATATTTAATCCTAAAGAAGCCAGTTTAGGGGAGTGTGCGAGGTTGATTTGCATTTTACAGCAGGGGTTCTGTTCATGTGACGACGAGATGGTCAGTTGTTGCATTGTGAAGGATGCTCAGGCTTCCACATTTGCTAGAAGCGCTTCTAATCTTTTGAATAAAACATTTAATAGTGTGAACTGACAGTTGCAACATCAACCAGCACTAAAAATGTAGTTCTACTTCCACAAATACAGCTATTCCCTCATATTGTTGACATTATCATCCCTTCACTTTCATTTTAACCTGTCAAAACCATCCATCCATCCATTATCTATACACCGCTTAATCCTCACTAGGGTCGCGGGGGGGCTGGAGCCTATCCCAGCCGACTTAGGGCGAAGGCAGGGGGCACCCTGGACAGGTCACCAGTCTATCACAGGGCCACACTTAGAGACAGACAACCAAGCACACTCACATTCACACCTACGGACAATTTAGAATCACCAATTAACCTCAACATGTTTTTGGACTGTGTGGGAGGAAGCCGGAACCCACGCTGCACGGGGAGAACATGCAAACTCCACGCAGAAAGATTCTGGTGTCCCAAGATGGAGAGAAGAATAAAGTTAGCATTAATAATGACAAAAGATTTTCCCAGAGCACAAAAAGCAAACATTTCAGTGTGAAAAAAAGGGAGGGGGGGAGTTAAATACAAAGTTATCTATCTGGGAAATTGCTTCTGCAAATGTGATTTTTCACTCTTTGGGACTGATAATTTGTGCTGATGTGCCAATGCGTTACATAGAATATTAACATTTTTCAACATGTATACTTTTATCAATATATTAAAAAAATTCTCCGACTGGTTCGAGTCCAGGAGACCTTTGTTGTGTCTTTCTTGTGTGCTTACTAACAATTCACAGTCAATGTTTTTTGGGGTTTTTTTTCACTTTTCTTAGCAAATAACTTGGTGATAATGTGCTTAAGCTAATGCAACTAAATACTACGTGAACTCTCTGTTGACAGAAATACATTACATTTTACATTCAAAGGAGTACTAAAGCTGGAAAATGTAGGAGAGACATTTAAAAAATGCTCAAAACTGAAACAGCAGAGACCAAGAGGTGCTGTTTTTAAATATTGTTTACCTTCCACACATAGTGGATCCTACATTTCCCATGGTGCAAATCTTGCATCTTTTGTTGAATTTCTCCTGCCTGGTGAACACTCACAATTTTCACAGGCTTTCTGATAAACATTTGAGCCCAACCTGAGAGAACCCCGATGATGTCAACACTTTGGAAAGCTCTTTGGAGAGCCACACTAAAAATTAAACATCTGTTGTCACAGGCTGAGTAGTACTTCTGATGATGAGAGAACCATCTTTATGTGTAAAATTAGTGAAGTGTCCCTTAAACTGTACTAAAGTGTTGGCAGGTGGATTTTCTAGTTTATAATGGTATAATGTCGGCATAAACAAATCTCATCTGAAAATTACATTTAGAATAGGAAGCATTAAATTTGTGCAAACAATAATGAACCAATTCAATAATATCCTGCATATGTTTCCTTTACAAAAGTGGATTTGTCATGCAAAATACTTGCATATAAAAGTAATTTGTCAGAAATCCAGTTGGATAAACACACATCTCTGTCATTTCCCACTCTATGATGTGACTATTTTAATTCCAGATGACTTTTTTTTTCTCCTTTCATTTATGTGACTAATTTGTGGTGCCATAGAGAAAAAATGTCAACATTTCCCCACCACTTAGTGTTTTGTGGAATGGCGAAGAATGCAGTGAAGGCCTGGAGGCCAAGGCTTGAACCTGTGTCTGTTTCTTGTCAAGTCTGATTTCTTGGTAGGGGGGTCTGCAGTACCCTGGCATTTTCTCTTCTGAGGGGTTTTTGTTTATGTGACTAAAGGACTCTGGTCAGTCTCATCACCCCACATCACCTAAAGACACAGAGCTTCATTGCATGGTGCCTGGGGAGACAAACTTGTTCTGTTTTGTCATTCTACACCTGGATTTGACACCTTCCACTGATAAATTTGATATTATTTGAATCAAGTAAATTAATTCTTGATTGAAACAGCGCTCTGTGTCAGACGTTTAGTCATCAGCAGAATTGCGGCCCCTCAAAAATGTTTTGACATGTCATTACGGGGCTCCTGATGGAAAGGTCATTGACATACAGTGACCATTCCACCACTGTTACAACGTGTTACTTCACCCGGGCTCCACACAAGTCATATGGACCAATGACGCAAATGCTGCCAGGGCCCCAATGTCACACATGTCCCAACCATTTTACTTCAAACTTCTCCCTCTCTCTGCCTTCACCCCCCTTGTTCCCTCCTGCCTTTCATGCATAGCCTCTCTGTCCCTTTCAACGTTGCACCCTTACTCCTCCTTCCACCTCCCCCCTTCTCTCACCCTCTGTCTGTCCGTCCGTCCGTCTCCCTTATCGCGCCTCTCTGACGTCCATCTCAGCCTCTCTTGTCTTCACCCTTTCGCGCTTTGTCCCCCGTGTAACATATGCTTAGACTGGCATCCCGTCTCTGAGCCGCTGCAGGTCCTGTCGGCTTCGCGTCGCGTAAGGATGGACGTTTGAAGAGTCCTCCAGGCTTCTCTCTTTGTCACCAGCGCTTAGCCTCAACGCTGCCTCACAGCCCCACCACCTATGCCATTAGTGCAGCTGGCACACTGGCCTCTATCTGCGGTGTTGCAGAAATAAAACACGAGCGAATTTGTGCATGATGGTATCACATTTATGTAACAGTTTTGCTGAAACGGGATAAAAATAAATAGTGATGCACCTGTAGGCTCACATTTGCACCCCCTCGTTCAGTATTACCTATTCCGTGCTCGTTCATCTGACCAGGGCATGTTGGTTTTCCTTGACACACAATAGTAGTTTTGTCTTGAGGTTGTGCACTGACAGTTGTCACAGACTGATCCCTTGCAATATGTTAATTGGGTTGACAACCGATGAAGCCGTATTGGAAATTAAGAGTCCCTTTGTCCTATTTCTCTTAAGCCTTTCAGACCTGCTATCTGAGGCAAAGCTATCCCACAGATTAGGTGGTTCCTCAGTCAGGCCACAAAAGGCGCAGAATATTTCCCACATATGTTATGCCATCACCACAGTTGTATGAATGAAGTGACAAAAACAATGCTATGAAGGCTCTGAGTGCTGGGGAATATGCTAATTATAATTAAAAGCCATTACATTTGTTATTGTTCATTCATCAGACAGTGCCAGAGAAATGTCCTTAACAATTATAACCTTGCTTTCTTCAACTTTCCTTGCCAGGGTTAATTCAGCACGTTCCCTTAATCTGTCAGCGTAATGATTTTTTTTTTTTAGTATAAACCAGTAGCAAAAATCGGAGAATGTTGCTAATGCAGAGCAGACTTTTCCATCATCACTTCATCCCTCAGACAAATTCTTGTGATACTAATCTTCCCACCTAGTCCAGCGCTTCTCCTGTCCAAGCTGCTTTTCTCCCTCTCGCCTCTTTAAGCCTCACAGTAGGCTTCTGCTCACACCTCTTTCTCTGCGAGACGCAGCGTGGCACTAATGGACTGCAGTCAATTCTTCAGTCTGCGTTCCACTTTCAAACAGACAAATTAAGGATTCTGTGTTTTGGGGGCAAATCAACTTTCCTTTGGACCTGATGAAACGGCTCATCATCGCAGGATCAGCTGGCACAAAGCGCAGGCCATTTTTAGTAAGCTGATCACTCGCTGCCAGGAAAAAGACAATCATAGGACGAATAAGACTCTTTGAATCCGATTCAAATAGTGACGCTCAGTCTGCTTTTCATCTCAATAAAGAACCTCATATGGCAGTCAGGCAGTAGAGGAATGGGGAAAAGAGAGTGTAGTAAAACAGAAATATTGCGCTGCTTGGCGTTGAACTTTGTCCAGTTCTGTAATGCCTGTAAATGCGTCTCATAGGTAGGGGGATCACAGTGATGGACAGAGGTGCAATAAAACAGCCCAGTTCCTCTGACATGCAGGTTTTACAGAAGAAACAGTTTCTCCCTCATCCAAGATGTTTAAGAAAAATACTGTAGCTTTTTCACTTTCTTTAGCTATTGCTAAAAGTAAAGTTTGACAGAAAACCTATAGGTTAAGGTCAGCTGACTTATAAATCTTAGGGTTTAGGAACACAATATTAAAAGGATTTGATTGAGGTTAAAGTAAAGGTTTAGTCATTTTGGGGGGAAAATGAAACAAACATACAAACTGAAAAAATGTCCATTTAACGGTATCTTACTTACTTACTTACTACAGATTCAAGAATTCTTGGGGCAGAATCCCAGCTAGCAGGGAATGCTCAAACAACATTTCAGAGTGAAAGTAAAAATTCCCAAAATATTTTCAATATAAAGTTTCAATCAAATGTTCAAAGAACGTTTTAAGGATGTTAATCATTTCAAATAATGTTCCGATACAGTTGAATGGAAACTAAAACACATTCATTTATTCAGATCATGTTTTGAGGATGTTGTTGAGACCTGAGATGATAGAACGTAATGTGTCATCAAAGGTAGAACATTTTGCTTGTACTATTCTGGCACCGTTTTGGGAATATTGCTGAGGTAAAACACTTGCACAATGATAGCAAAAGAAGAAGTTTTTTTTTATGTAGCATTCGGAAAGCCTTTTAGGAATTTCAGGGAATAATTTTCTCACTGTATTATAAAAACATTTTTGACAATATTATCACAAAAAACATGCTTACATTATTTTAGGGAGGATTATCCTACGCTATATTTATAATGCTGTTTAAACAAAAAACAAACTAAACTTCTCACTGTAAATGTTTTAATAATGTTAGAGCATATCGTTCTAACAATGTTAACATCAAACTTTGAGTGTTTTTAGAGAGTGTTATCCTACCTTTAAGATGAACATTCTGAGAGCAACAAAACAAAAACTTCCTGCTGAAACATTACTATAAGATTGTACGGTAATATTCTAGGAATGTTTTTAGAATGTTTTTCTGTGCTTTGTCAAAAGTAAAGTAAATGAGCAAAATATGTAACAATTAAAAACCACCACATATGGAGGAAAGTACAAATTGTTCATACAGTAAATGGTTAGAGGTGAGAAAAGGCAGACCACAATGACAAAAAAGTTTTAAAAAAATATTGAAGTATAATAAGCATTCAGTGTAAATCGGACAATACGTTTAAACATCATTTTAACTTAAATTGGTGTAGATGAGCTGGGATTTAAAAAAAAAAAAAGAAAGAAAAAAAGAAAGCTTTAATCACAGCAGCCTAATGTAAAATATAAAAATGTACAGTACAATAAAAAGGAAACACAAACATCAAACTCACATTTCATGAGACCGTGTTGCCTTTGCTGACAGAACATGCAAGAAGAAGGAAAATGCTTGTGTCAGACTTAATAAGTTCCGTGGCCTAAAACACCACGTCTGCTAACTTGACACTAATGCTGAAGCTCGCTGCTTATCATTCAGAGTAGATTTGAAGACGTCTCTGTCATTCTGAGGTCGAAACATAAACTGGAGGTCAGAGATGTTTACTCCCTCAATGCTATGAAGATCATATGCTTAGCTAACAGCTAACGGCCAATCAACAGTTCTCAACAGCTCTTTGACACTCGTTAAGTGTACCAGGAAACTTTTTCAGTGTGTTGCCTCAGAGTGTATAAATACAAAACAGAGCGTACAAAACAAAACATAGGAGCGAAATGGATACAATGGATCAAGCAGTAAATGAAAGAAGAAGAAATAAAAAATGATTAGCTGCCCCAGATTTTTTTAAATGATCTGCTGTTTGGAGGATTAAATAAAATAAGCATAGTGGTAGTAGAGGATAATCAACTGGCCCCATTCTGGCAAGTTCTCCCATGTAGGGCAATTGAACAAAGTGCGTCTGAATTGAAATCAGGTCGTTCCTGGGGGCCACTGGTAATGAACTTGGTGAGGAGAAAGGGGAGTGGAGAGGAAGAGAGAGGAGGAGGAGGAGGAGGAGGAGGAGGTGGGCCGAGAGTTACAGTTGAGCTGACCTTAGTTGTAAAGCTACAGCGGAGGAGCATGTGCTCAAACTTGGCTACGCTAACCCTTTTTCAGCGACAAGACTGCAAAGTGCTGTAAGTAATGACTATAAGTGATGATCCTCACTGAAGGTGGCAAGTGAGTAGAGCTTTAAGAGCCATGTTGAAAGGAGGGCTGTCATTGTGACATTTTCTGGGCTTCTGAATTACAGAGAGAGCAGGTGGACTAGCAAATGTCACCTGTTAAAGATACAGAAATTCCCACATTTATGATCATTTCCCGTACTTAATTTGAACTGCTTTGCCATGCTTCGCATGTATTAAAGTTTAATGCGTTCTCAAGATGGAGAATCTGACCTAGTATGTTGAAATAACCTCATAAACAATCACTGCACAGAAAGTGGCAAATATGCATTTGCGAATGTATGGCCACGATGTGCCGGGTTGAAGATTGATCGTGAATTTGACCAGTATCCCTCATCTCAATCCCCTGTGCATACATAACTGCCTCATCTGCTCTTCTCTCCCTTCTCCTCTGCCTGTCCGGGGGCCTAATTTAGCCTTAGTAGGCTCTCCTGGTGCCTAAGAGAATTCTCCTTTATGCAAGCCAGGTAAAATAAGAGCGCAGCACGGATGAGGCCCCTCTCCATCATGGTGGATGGGGGGAGTCACGGGTGACACCCCCTGATCAGGTGTGCATGCGTAATGGCCGTCCCAAAATAATCACTGCTTTGAATAATTTCCCCGCTCTGTCTCTCGCCCCATGATTCTTGCTGCTTCGACTCCTTTTGTGGCGGGCATCCCATAAATCCTTGCGGTAAATGTAAATCAGTGGGCCGGGTGCGTCTGACAGATGGGGGCTGCAAGGAGTCCTGGGAGATCTCTCCTCTCACCTTTCCCTTCAGCTGAAATGGATGAATTACTAGCCGGGCTAGCTAAATAGCATTAGTGCGCGTCCCTCACTTAAGAAAAGAGTGAGACAGGGAGCTAAGAAACGAGCAGGTACAGTGGAAATGTATGCAGGGGTCATCTTGATTAAGAGTGATGCAGAGAGGATGTGCATGACATGAGGACAGGAAGAGTACCAGCAAACAGAAATCTCCCTACCTTTGTTGTTGTTGTTATGATGGGGAAATGAGGTTGTGCAGGTGGAGGAGACGCAGGCTCGCGGATCTTCGAGCTGTCAGCTCCTTGGAGGATTGGAGATCTGAGAGGTGGAGGGGAGGAATGAGAAAGAGGCGGGGAGGGCCCTTCCTTGGTCCCCTTGGCTGTCTGTGGAGCAGAACCCATCTCTCATTAAGGGAGAGTGCCGAGGAGACACTTGAAAGTGACATTCACCCCCCCACCCCCACCCCCACCCCCATTTTAGAGATGCTATGCATGACGGCCACTGCCACTCAGCCAGCAGGGTCACCTCTCTCTCCCTCTCCGTCTTTCTCACTCTCTCTTACTTTGCCTGGGGGAGAATATCAATGCCGTAGTGCTTTTGGCAGATATACATACAGCACCTACACCTTTCATTGAAATCCATCAATTACAGACCTCTTACAGCGAGGAGGACGACAACAGTTATAATAGAGGGAGAAAAAGAAAAAGGAGGGAGGAAGAAACGATGGACACTCCTTATTAGAGTTAAGGAGCGTGGGGTGGAGTCTGATAATATGCAAAGAGATGAAACGATGTGTGTTCTTGATGTGGGGATGAAATAAGGAGGAGAGGAATCAAAGGCTGTAGCCTGCTGTGGGGTCAGGGGCTGGGGAGCTGGATCATCTCTGCTGTGGCAGAGTGTCGATTTTCACCCCCAGTGCTAACCTCGGGCCTTGACTCCTCCACTCATATCCATCTCTTTAATCTTGGAAAGCTCCACCTAATGAGCTACATAGTTCATCGAGTCAAGGAACAATGGGTGTCTCTGTACTCCATTGTCCCTGCGTGACCATCAGGAGTTGTTCAGCACGGTTATGATCAATGCTTTGTCCCATTATCACCATGTGTTTTCGTACTTTCTTCCCTGTTCTGTAATTACTTGACAAAACATGATTATGGTCTTTAAAAAACCATTTCCTGTTGACTTCCCGGGCCGGTCGTGTCTATCCAGTGGTCATGTTTGCCCTGTAATCGCCACCGGCTGCTTGAACCCTGCTCTCAGCCAATGAGGTTCCTCCACTCTGCCAACGCAGCCCATAAATAAATTACCAAAATGGCCCGTGGTGCTGTCACACTTTTTAACTGAGCAAAGCACTTGTAATTAAATTCACACAGATATGCTGAAGTAAACCCACCCCGTCTAAGGATTCAAAACACTCGAGCCTGGAAGGGTGTTATACTGTATGCAATTCATATCCAGTCATAAATCCTGACAAAACTATACACTCATAAAGGCGATATAAATGGCTACAGACACATATGCTCACAAGAAGCCAGAGTCCTGTAAGTAATTTGTCGTGGAATCCTTTCATTTGCTAACTATCTGTTTGTCACTGGGACTATTTTGGATGAGTCTTAAACACAGTTGGGTTGGCGGTGAGACCTCAGCTATGGGTGTTGATGAGAAGGCAATGGGGAGCAAATGTCCAAATGTGCCCAAGCCTGGACACTAATGCCAGGAATCATGTCAGTGAATTATCTCAAGATGGCTGACTGCGGTGTCGGCAGTAAATATGTCGCTTAAGCTAAACATTGTACATTTGATTCGGTCAAAACATTCAAAACGGATTGTTTGAAATCCATTACATGTAGATGTTTGTATAATCGAGATCAGATTTTCACTGTAAAATGCTGTACAATTAGGAATGTTCCTTATTACTTCTTTCCATTTGCCTGCCATATTAACTAAAAATCTGTACTTTCTGAATGAATCACAAATCTGTTCTTTTTGATTACACTTAGAGCAGATGCAAAGTGCATATTCTTGGCTATTTTCTCTTTAGTGCAGTCCTCATCACGCTGCCTGAGAGGGAGAATAGCCAGTGCCCATGTGAAGGATAATTTGTACCTTCTCAATGAATGAGGAGGACAGGCAAATTACTGGCTGAATAAGGACTGCCTGTGGATCCCACTGTCAGAAAGGGAGAGGAGGGCAGAGAAGGAGAGTGTAATTATCAACTAGCAAAGTGCATTCATATCCTATCACAAAAGGATTGGGATGTGGGTGGAAGAGAGAAAGAGAGCAAGAGAGAGTGAAGGAGGTTGAAAAATGGAGAGAGATATGGAGAGGGGGAGGGACAAGGAGTGAAGGACTCCTGGCCAAATGGATGCAAGGCCGTAAACAGGGTTAAAAACAGCCTTCTATGGTCTGGCTCCATGAATGCAGACACATTAAGACCTTTTAGCCGGGCACACAAGCACCTCTTTGGAGTTAAAGACGAGAAGAGCCAGGCAAGGAGATGGAAGAAGATGAGGAGAGGCAGGCAGGCATGCAGGCAGGAGAGGGGTAAAGAAAGGTGGTGGGTTGTGGGCTTACAATCAAAAGCACCCATTTGTAATTTGAATAGACCCAGATACGTTATAGGGATGGTGGGTTAGAGGGAGATTTTTTTTCCCTGCCCGTTCTTTTCTTTTTTAGTAGCTGACATCACAGAACAAAGCTAGTCTATTAGTGACCCTGGACTTTATTGACAAGCCTGCCATTACCCATACTTCCCGGGGTCTGTGGGGTTAGGGGTCACAGACGGGCGGCTTGAGGGGGGCTGGTAAAGGGTCTGGGGAACACATTTAGAGAGCAGGGACACCTGTAGGGTCGCATCCAGTTCAGAACGTGACCATGAACAACAGTAAAACCTTTTGAGAGGCGGCAGACAATGCAGGCCTAGTCTCTAACAACTCCCCCACCCTCCTCCTCCTCTCTCAAGCTTTCTTCTCTCCACCACGCACAGCTTCCATAATGATGCATCGGCTGCGGTTTACTGGCCACGGAGGTAGAGAATCTTTCACATTTCTGCACGCAAGTTCACTAAGGAGGTCACGGGTTTGCAAATTGGTATAAAGTTCTATAAAATGATGGGGAAATAAAAAATCCCAAAGAATGTCAGTTTGCGTTGAGGCAGAGTGGGATGAGTGTCTGGTCACAGATAATCCTGAAAACACTTTCATTCACTCAGATTTTCACACAATCAATCACGGCATTATGTGGGACTGTCGTCAATCAAACTCATCGGAGTACATGGCGGGGGGATGAAACCAGATGCCAAACACAAACAGATGCACATTTTGCCCAGCGAAGGCGGGCAGAGTTCAGACTACTGAGGGCTAAGTGATAGCAGCATGCATTTGATATATGTGACACTGCAAATGGAGGGCATCAGTGCTGTTTGCTGGCACAGCATGGTAGTGTGTGGTGCACCGCGGGCGACTGGCACACCAGCCAAGCTTGGCATACACACTCCCTGAATAAGGAAATTCATCCCCAGTGGATTTGCTCTGTAAGTCGCTGTGTGTTTATGTATGCATGCACTCCGTGGACTTGCGTGGATGAGCAAAAAAAAAAAAAAAGCACACATTCCCTATATTATTTTGGATTTAGGTGGATATATCATCATAATGCATGCTTCGGTATCTTCCCTCCTCGGTATCATATGCATGTGTGCTGAATTTACATGTGCTGTGTTTGTGCTTCTCTCTGGCAGCCAGGTCCGTGGCGGCGGCACAGCAATCAGGTGTTGCTGCATATGTTCCTGGTGTCAGCTCCCTGTTTTCCCCAGCGGGCAGGCCAACTTATTGCCAGCCTCATAATAGGAGGGCTGGGCAGAGGCCGTGACTACCACTTGGCACACAGCACTGCCAATATGGCTGGCTTTTTGTTCCACCTCCCTCTGAAACTTAACCACTTCTGTGCTAAGATTGATTGCAGCACATTTGCATAGCATCGTTACTGTCACACGTGTTACCGCAGTTGTCGGAAATGTCCATCTTTATTGTACCATTAATCACCGGACCACACAGTAAGGTTTGCAGTGATAGTATCATGCAGTACAGTAGAAGGGAGAACAGATCGGTGGTAAAGAATGAAAAATGCCAAAACAGAATACAATATGGAGTAAATAGTGAAGACTGAACTAAATAAATCATTAAAAAAGGAAACATTTGTCATGTTTTTTGCCTGTGGTGTTCCTGAAAAGTAACAAGGAGCTCATTTAAAGTGTCATTCAGCTACACAATGCTTACTGCTATATTGATTCAAATAGAATTGATTTTTTTCTTCTTTGTTTTTTTTTTCTTTTTTAGCAGTTTCTGTAATATATGTATGCCTCACTGCATTGTTATATGTACTATTAAGCTACCGGATGGCACTTTATAGTCAAGTCAGATGTACACTGATAATATTTTAACACAAACACTCACATTAATGCATTGATTGTAATAATCCAATAACCCTTTTTAAAGCATTTTTATGAATAGGTATCTCTACAGTGCTTTCTGCTCATAATACTTCAGCGCAGGACTTTTTCCTCATGTGATGCCACTACTTTTACTGAAACAAGATCTGAATACTTCTTCCACCACTGTCTACCTTTGAAAATGATGTGATAATGTGACTAGTTTCTTTTGTGCATATTTACACATCTGTACAACATTCACACTTTTGTTCACACTTATCAGTTGGTCTGAAAGGCTTTGGTTTTTCTGTCTAAAGATATGTGATATGATCCAGCACAACATCTGCAGCTCAAAGGACACTCAGACTCACATGCATGGAGGGAGTTAACGATTTTCAGCCACAAAGCTGTCAGAAAGTTTTACAAGGCAGTAACAGTCGAGGATATGAACTGTGCAAATGTAAATCTGTGTGTGCATATGATCGTACATGCAATATGGCATAGGACAAAATATTAAAACTATACCTATGTGCTGGTGCAGATGCAAACATCAGATGACCTACAAAAGCCAACATGTGCAAAAGAATATCAACACACTTGTAGTGTAATAGCAGAAAGAGAAATTGTATGTGTAATACTGGTTGAACAAAAATCAAACCCATACGTGGCAAAAGCCCACAAACTGATACAGATATAAATGGTTTGCTGACAAGCTGAGATGGACTGTGACCGGCTCACTGGTAAACAGCCATAAAAGGGCCTAAACATGTGAACCAAATAATTGTTTTTTTTAGCAGAATTTAAAGTGTCCACACTCATGGGCAAATATTTTTCTCTTCACTTGAGGATTGATACCAAGTCAATGTAATGAACAACTTAATAAATGTTGGCTATTGTATTACATGTTAAAGCATTTTCTAAAGCTGTGCTATTCAAGTAAAATGAAAGATTTAGGCTGCAACATGCAACTTCATTTCCTGGATAGAAATTGTGCACAGTGCAAGAAACTTGTGCAGGAAGTGACTACAAAACCTATGAACCAATTATTTAACAAAAAACCTGCTCAAAAAACCGAGCCATTACATGTCAAAGCCGCAGCATCAAATATTTAGAATGGCTGTTATGTCAGTTTCAATACAACCCAGGTTCATGTGCTCCTGTAATTTGGACGTCATCAGTTCTTAGAGGCGTATTGTCTGAGAGTCCCACTTAAAAATATCCTAAATAAAAGTATATCATCTTAAAGCTTACACACATACACAACAGAAGCATGCCAGTGCACACAACAGTGACACGCTTCCGTCATGTGCCATATGGAGTCAAGCTCCCTTTTTCTCCCTCCTTCCTTTGCTTGATTTCATTCCCTGTGTGAGCTCTGTCCGAGATATTCCACAGCCCTGGGGCCTTGCCTTTGACAAGGAGAGCACATTGTTTATTTTTCCCTGCTGGCTACACACACACACACACACACACACACACACACACACACACATTAATGTATGAACAGACAAATACGGATACGTGAGCACACACAAAGACCTACACACATGAGTATATTAGATGGTGTATATGCAGAATTTGAGCACACGTGAATGAAAATGTGAAACTTTCTGCACACATGCATGCAGGCATGGTCTCCCTCACACGCATATGCACACACACACAAACACACACACACACATACCCTGTCCCTGGCCTGGCCAGAGCAGCCAAGGGTCAGCAGCAGGGCAGCCTGTACCGCTGCACATCTCTGTTATTCATCTATGTCATTCAGGCCAGGATCACGAGGGGAGGGGTGGAGTGGTGGATGGAAAGGAAGGAGAGCCTTGCGTGGCTTACATTCAACCCCCACGCTGTTGCCCTCTGCTCACCCATCGCCTCTAGCAGAGGCCACCCCCCCCCACCTCCCTTCACATACGCACTCCTTCCCTCCTCTACCACCTCAGCCCCCAGGCTCCAGTCCCTGCTCCTCCAGCATGGGTCAGTGCTAAAGAGGACACATGGCAAAGGACAGTTAGACCCAAGGCTGCCTGGACCCCATCAGACGTGGCCAGGGACACAAGAAAGGAGGGAGAGAGCGAGACAAGAAACTGAATGTGTGTTTTTATGAAAAGAATTTGATTTGCTCAATTTTGAAGAATTTGACTCATCAACACCCAACTTTTAGGGAACTTCTAGTCATACAGACACGACTTCAGAGAGTGCAGATTAAAAACAGACATTTGACATATTCTATGCAAGAAATTTCTTCATAAATAACAAGAGTTCAGAATAAAACTCGATTCTTGTCATATTATGCACAGATTCCGATAAAGTCCGCCAGCAGAGTAAAGTAATTACTTCCACTGATAAGGCAAACATATCTGTTGTGCCACTTGTGCTAATTGATAGGGAAACACACACAAACATCCACACTCGTATCCACAGCGAGTCTCTGGAGTGCGAAGATGAGCGCGTCATTAGGGGAGGCTCACATGCATTTCAGAGGAGTGCCACTAATCCAGCATGAAATTCAATTTAAAACTTGGAGCGCGCCTCATTCCCCGGCTTTGATTCAGCGCCAGATACCAACAGAAAAACGGAGAGCGCCGGCTACTGAGACCAAAGCACGCTGGTGTGTCAGCAGTTGTAAACACACAAGTACCTCGAGTAAACAAACACATGAGAAATACGCTGCGCTGCGGCTGCACGGTTTATTTTACGTTTCAGCTGTACAGTATTACGCAGAGAAACATTTCACAGCTGCTGCTATTAGTCTGCTGCTTTTTGCGAACCGCTAATCAGTTACATTAGTAATAAATTAGAAAAAAAAAATGCTGCTCATGTTAAACAGACTGAGCCTTTTCTTGAGAAAACCTTGGCTACCTTTATGCTCTGAATGGCATCAGATCATCACTTCAGAATAACAAGCACATTGAAGCTACACTTTTCATGGTTGCCAAGGCGTTACTTTGCAAGATAAAATTGCTGTTTGAGAAAAAAAAACAATGGGTGAAAAATGACCTGTCAGTCAGCAGCCCCCCTCCAACAATACTGCCGTTGGCCCCGCCACTCTTTATGCTCAGGCTGAGAACGGGGCCCCCTTCTATCCCAGAGACTGGGGTTAAAGGTCAGCATGGACCTCTGGACATATCCTATGACAATACCCCAGGCTGTGTCATGTATGTGTGTGTGGATATGTGGAGGGGGAAGTGGGGAGGGAGGAGTGATTTCTATACAAGAAAGAGAGAAAAACAGACTGAATGATGAGAGAGATGCGAAGTAAAAAGCTTGCATTTAGGAAGGACTGGAAGGCACAGATCATGGGATCAGCATGCAGGTCATCTGTTTTGAAATCCATTTACGCGATTCATGCCCTGGGTTGTCAAGTCCATGCGGCTCCCAGTGCCCCCTCCGATATCCCAGACCTAACAGTGTTTTCTTTTTGCCGCTGCTACCCTTTCCTGGTTTTCCATAATTAAAGAGGGCATTTTGACTGGAAGCTACAAGAAAATGGCTGCCACATTGTGCTGGAAAAGTGAATGGATGGATGCAGAGGAGTTGTATTCCACAGTGCCGAACGTGCAACCTCATCATTATCTATAGAAAATGCTGCCCACGTCCAGTTGTGGACAGAACTCTACATGTTGGTATCTGCTTTGAATATAATAGCCTTAATAGACAAGGACACATACTGACCTTGTGAAGGAGAAGCAATTTATAAAGATCAGTTTGCCAAAATTGCAACAAAGTACCTTTTCTTAAATGACCGTGATAGTTGTAGTGATATTACAGCTGCTTTTGTCACTAAAATAGCTGAATTCAGATTTATACCTGACAGGACCCACGAAAGAGGAAGTTTATAGATTGTCTATTTTTTTTCTGTTAATC
The DNA here is from genome assembly GCF_000690725.1 of Stegastes partitus. Lineage (NCBI taxonomy): Eukaryota > Metazoa > Chordata > Actinopteri > Pomacentridae > Stegastes > Stegastes partitus. The sequence goes on from NW_007578019.1 coordinate 355,016, forward strand.
CTCTGAATCCCAAAATTCAATCCAGTGGGTTTGAAAGGCATGTTATTGGGGGGGATACATAAATGACAACATTTATCAGAGCAAGAACCTGTTAGAACAGACAGAATTATCTGATTTCCTGCTGTCACTATATTAATGTATCATCTGTGTTCCACTGGAAAAATGAAGCAAATCTAAGCATAAAATTGTCATATTTAATCAAAAATAACTTTATGCTACATGTCTTATTTAAAATTTACCAAAATAAAGTGTTTGTACTAACCACATCGTGTATTAAAAGAAACATTCTGCTCTTCTTAGTCATCTGAGAAGCCATAACTGACTCAGCTGTGACCAACAATCACAGCACAGAAATTCAGAGCATTTTCAGGTAAGCCAGGCTGAACTGCAGGCTGTGTCTACGGATGACAGAAACAAATTAAAAGTGCAAGTAGTGAAATATCTGTAGTATATAGAGCCGTCATTTTTTCTCAGTATTGGTAACTTCTGGGGTCACTTTAAAACATATACATTTATTGTTTCCAGTTTTGCTATATTTTTGTAATAAACAATTATCAAAGTAAACTTCAGTTTTTTTTCTTCTTCTTCTTCTTTTTGTGATTTATGACATTATTACCTATGTCCTACTGCACAGAAGACATCTTTGACTTCTTTCTACGTCTATCCATGGTTGTGTTGTTTCCATACAGGTGCAGGACTTTATATTGCAGTAAAAACACAATATATCAACCGTGTTAGTTTGACTTTTTTAAACAACAAAACATAATTTTAATTTAAAAATCAACAGCAAACTTTGAAAAACTTAAATTGAATCTGTACAAAAGCATGTTAGTAGTTCAGGTGGAAACAAAGTTTGAGCCAACACTGTACAGGACCATGTTACATAATTTTTTCTACCTTAAAATGTTTGATATATAATGAGAGCAGACTCAAGGAAAAAATAAAATAAAATAAACGTTTTCAGAACATGTGATGGGATGAGGTTTAGATAAAATCAAAAATATGCAAGGGGCTACCTGCCATCAGCCCATCATCTTTCAGTGTTCTGTAAAGAACCAAGGTACACATGATAATAATGTATTTGTGTTTGTTCACATCACAAGCAGACACTTTTGGTTTGAAGTTTGCCAAACCAAACACACTAGTTAAACTAGTTTTTAGTGTTTCTTACAGCACTGAACACTGACTTGGACAACAATTTTACAGCAACATTTCCTTCCCAAATCAATATCCAAGTTTTTCAGTAACGTGTGGAAATGATTTCTTTTTAACAGTATTTTTCTGATAAGGAAATATATCAAATCTATGCTCAGTGGGAAAAGCAAAAGTACAATGGAACACTTTTTGGAAGAGATGCAGCAGCTGAAGTTCTATAAACTCCACAAACAAAAATCCTGTCACCTCCACAGTATCAAGGCAGTGGCAGAAATCTTAAAGGCCAAATCCCCTGAAACCAGTCACAGTATGAGATAGGAAGATACCACTAAACTATCTGTTTGTGTGCAATTTTAGTCAACCATCTCTTTAAGAAACTTTTTCACATAATGAGTGTCCATTCCCTTCCATGTATTTACAAATGTATTTATGTTTGGCTCATATACCAACATAAATGATGTGACAAATCACACATTGTGGGCTTTCTCTGGGTCTGAATACCACCCTGTGTCTTCGCTGCCCAAAGAGGTGATGACGAACAATGGCCACGCTAATAAAAAATAAAAAGCAGGCTATCAACCGTCACTTCTTCGCCTCGGTCTCTCATCACATGACCCACATGCTGGACGACATGTCACAGCCTGCATAGCCTCATTTGCATAAGACAATCACCCTTTTTTCGGACGCAGGGCACAAATGTTGTCTAGACGACACGCATCAGACGGGTGAAACCCCCACATGCCTTCATCCGACCACCCCCAACACACACACACACACACACACACACGCTTAAACACCTATATCTGTATCTATGCGCATCCATTCATACACACAGACACCATCACGTCACTTCAAACACCCCAGACGGAGCCTCCAGCCAGGGTAAGACTATAAATCAGCTCCAGGTCTGCCTCGGCTTGATTCACATGCTGTGTTATTATGGCGCAGTGTGGATCAGGCATGAGAAAGTATTAAATACATCACACACATGCAAATCCTCACTGATGGAATGACAGGATGGCCCAGCCAGTCATTTGGATATGTATATCGCCCCTTAGTTTGGAGATTATGCGATTATTCTGGTCTGTGTGCCACTGAGGGTCAAAGAGACAATTCCTTTGATATGAGATATGTGTTGACGTGATGACAATGAGTGTTGACAGTGCGTGCAATTATGTGTATATAACTGTGTGTGCGTGGAAATGTGTGTTAAATACATTGCAGTATGTGGATCCGAGTGTGTGTGTCAGTATATAGTGGCCAGTGGCCCCTGATTGTTTGATGTATGTATTAGTTCAGCTGTAATGAACGCGGCAGCAGCAGGATGGGTCTCTGGAGAACTGATTATATCTGTTTGTCATCTGTGCTGATAGTGATCCTGTGACACCAAGAACAACAACATGGCATCCCGTCTTCTGATGTGGGCACCAGAAATGTATGTGCATGCGGGTATATGTGCACCGTGTGATGAATTTACTTGAAGCGCTTTGCATAAAACAAAGAGAGATGCTCGCAGACAACACGGCGCAGCTGTCACAGTGCATGTGGCGCGCCGGGAAATAAATTTGCATGTGCGAACTGTACTTCCCGTCCTGTGTTTCTTCTTCGCAAAAGTGGCACCAAACATCTGTCCGCTGTCACTGCGGAAACACTAATGGTGCGGGGCATCGGCATTAGTACAGAGGCAAAGTAGGGGAGGGAGAAAGGGAGATGGCCGGCAGGGAAATAGAACAAAATGAGAGCGGACAAGAGGAGAGATGGAGGGATGACCAGAGAAAACATGTGGTTCACTTCACCGCTGTCCAAAAGGGTCTCATTTATCCTCCCCCCCTTCTTCCCCTCCCACATGGCCACGAGGCAAACTTCAGTCCCACAGTAAGACAGCGAAGCCTCTGTCAGGAGTGACTTCGAGAACTGTTGATGGAAACAGAAGTTAGTTATTGTTGGCCAAGGGTGTGTGCTATAACTCACCACGGTGGGCCAGAGCTTGCCTTGGCTACAGCAGCTTGCAACAGCACTAATCAACACCTTGCTATTCACACACTAAGCTAGCAGTCATTAACACATATTCAGCTTGTTTGCATTTCTGTCAGCACTTTTCAATAGAGCTTATCCCTTCAATAAATTAAAAAAATAAATAAATAAATAAATGGCATCAGTGGGCCAAAGGTAAAAATATCTGCATCACTGTCAGTCGGCAAAGTGCACTCTGATCGTGACTTATTAGTAAAGAAAAACAATCAATGTAGAGTTGGAATCCTTAAAATTTTCATTATGTACATTATTAAGGTATTTACACAAATTACTTAACTCTAGTTGGATTTCCAGTGGCCATGGAACCACATGCAGTGTCACATTTTTACGCTCTTTTTATCGCATTTTTCAGTGCGATATAAAATCCCGCACCTCCATGGAAACAGCACAGTCATGGCTAGAAGTAGCAAGAACTCAAGAATGGTTTCTGTGCTGTAGGACACAATTATAATGCAATAAATAAAACAGAAAAAAGTAAAGTTGAATTTCTTCAACTATTTATTTTGCAGAAACTGATGGCATATCACACACAATTAGTTCAATGACTGCCAAAAAGTTGAAAATCTGATGATCCTTTTTTATTTTTGTAATTTCTGATTTTGGCAATTTTCTCAAATCAGACATGTTTTTCCAAACCACTGGCGGGTTTGGGGGTTCAGGGGATTAAATGGCCTGCACACACACAAGGGATTCACATTTTAAAGCCGCATTCTGGATGAATCTAAGAAAACGAGAGCTTTTGTAAGCACATGTTGCGCATTAGGAAGATATCTCACAAAAAGGTAACTCAAAATACAGTCTCTGACTTGAAGGAATCAGCGCTCTAATAACATGCTTTTGCACAAAAACTCTAAAAAAAATGAACAAACTCCTCTCTCAAACCAGTCAAACAAAAGCAGTGAGGGGAGGATTTAAGATCTGATCTAACTAATATAAGTTGTTCTATTATGTACAATACAAGAATGGTTACTATCTTCTTTTCCGTCTTCCTCTCTGGCAAGAGATAAAAAGTAATCTCCACTTCCCTTCCATACCTCAGCACTCTTTCATTACAGACTTCATTAAAAAAAAAAAAACATTGAAAAAAAAAAAGCATATAAAGCAGGTTAAAAGGTTTTCGCTTTAAAGTGTTAAGTTCAAAAACATGCAGATTGACTGTCTCCCCCAGGCTAAGGCTGGCCCACATTGTGTGCATCAAAATCTGTATAAAACCTGTCATTGTCACTATATGAATACTGTCCTCGGTACAGTATGGCATGTGGTTGTCTGGGAACGTGATGAAAGGGATACGGACAGTCAATCTGTAGAGGTGCAGCGTAATATACAGAACAACATCCCTGGAGGTGGTTTTGGCATTATGTCTCGCAGTGGAACTTCAGTAAAAGAGGTATATGATGTATTTCTACTGAAAGATCCTCTCTCAAACCACTACAACACTGCGCTGCCCTAAACGGCCTCTTTACCACTCTTCCCAGGGAGTCTTTGGGTGGATACCATTGAGCCTGGATTAGCCCTTCTCGCAAGTACAAACACATGCTCACATGTACATAAACCTGCATACGCACCACCAGTCTTGTTTTATCCATGACTTCAGTGAGAGAAACCACTCTTTAATCATTTCATAAGATCATTTGCCTGGCAGATACGCCTCAGGCTTTTCCCATTACCCCTGGCTGCCTTGACCTAGATATGATATGTGTATGTGTACGCGTGTGTGCGTGTGTTTGTGTGTGTGTGTGTGTGTGTGTGTGTGTGTGTGTGTGTGTGTGTGTGTGTGGTTGGAGAATATGTGATTGTGTTTGATGGAGAATAGAGCAGCAACCGTAAGTCCATGCATGGCTGTGTCCAGCAGCGGCTAAAATACCAAGAGACACACAGATGAGTCAACATACGCATGTAGCAAGTAGCACACAAAGAAAAGGAATGAAATAGTGCACATTTTTCTTTGCAAAAAATGAAGCAGAAACTGCAACCTGAGTTTCAAAGTTTACCTTCTGATGTCACCTCTTCGTATTGACCACACAACTGATTTGTGCACTGACAAAGTTGTGGAAGTTCTCTATAAATACATAGAGGAATGCAGTCACTCTAGTGTACAACACAACACACACATTCTACAAAAAATTCTTAGAAATTTTGTGTATTTGACTCAAAAATTAATTGCACTAAATAGAATTATGTTTCTACAACAAATTAATTTTAAAAGTAACCTAAAACTGTTACAATTACATTTGCTATCAACAAAATGAGGAATAGTTGTAATGACCATAACAGCAGTTGCATGTGCCGATACTACACAATTCAAAGTATCTAGTTTTGTTTTTGAGAAAAAAAAAAAATAGCAGGATGTATTTGCTTTTTATTGTAACCAAACTTGTTATCTTTTCCTAACCTGTCTGTAAAGCAGCTATATGGATGTTTATAAGAACAATATGAAATAATAATAAAATAAATGAAATCCTCTTGAGACCATGTGGATGAAGTTAGATACAAGGTTTTAAAGTCTCTTCTTAATAGACTGTTCAAACAACTCAAGCTAAGAAACAAGTGATCAAATGACACTAGCAAAAGAAACTGTTCTGAGGTAACATTTTATAACTTATAAGCCTCCCATACGTAAGAGGTTTTACACTGAAGCAGGAATGTACCTGAATCTGAATATGAAATGTTTGCACACAAGATCAAAATGCCCATTCTGCTTGCAACATAGGACTTTAATTTCACTAACTAATTGGTTCATGTACTACATGTTATTAAAAAGTGGTTTCCATATTCTGCCGTTGTCTCCACCGAGTCGGTGTACAACAGGCGGCAGGCTGACACATGACAAGTTTTTACATTGGGACATTCTTCCAAATTAGCTGGATTTCCTTCAAACCTCACAACTTATCATGAAAATCAAGCCTAGAATCTGTGGCTTGTAGCTGTTTGTGTTAATTTACTTCAAAAATCAGGTAAAATATTGAAAAAAAAAAGTAATGTTTTTTCTTGTATTGCAGTCAATATTTATCCGTTTGAGATGCAATATGCTGCATGGATCAGTCATAGGTTTGTCAAATAGAATTGCTATCCTGGTTATTTGAACAGACAGCAATAAGTTCAGCTTGCTATTGACTGTCCAGCATCTGGGAGCACTTTACAAAGACCAACTGACACATCTCAAAACTGTACAAGGCCACATTAGGAAGAGTCTGTGTTGTGAAAGACCTCCCAACCTTATGCATTTCAAATATTCTGTCTTCTACCCGAATACAGAGACGGATTACTTTGTTGGTTAAACAGATACAGACACAGTTAGTGACATCTCTGTTCACCTCTAATCTACAGCATTTTCAGAGTTAATTTAGGTGCCTTGCAGTGAGCTGCTACATGTGGAGGACCTCTTTGGGAAGAAAGAGCAAAAGAAAAAAGATATGGGGTTTACATATTTTCCCTGTTTTATCTGCCCAGCTATTAGCCGTTAGGAAAAACTGAGTACCCAGTGGAAAAGACCATATGTCCGATCACTAATGTCTACTTATAAATTCTAATGATTACAACAAAAGATGATTTGAAATATTACGCCGCCTTATGCCACACACGCGGAACCAATTTGCCATTAAAACGGTCAGCCATGTCATCCAACACAGTGGATCTGAGCAGACAACAGGGAGTGGTCACCCCTCGAAGACCTCCTGTACACTCAGCCCGGCTCCTGCCCGCTCGCCTCGGGACAGCAGAGTGACGGATGGAGGGACGGAGAAACTCGTGGGTTGGGGGAGAGGAGGTGAGCATGAATCAGTGACAGGCTGAAAGATGTCAAAGACGGAAGGTAAAACCAGGGGATGAAGAGACAGAAAGCAAGAAAAACAGACGGGGAAAAAAATGGAAGGGGAAGGAGCTAGAGGAGGGATTTTTCAGCTGCTGGTTTAGGGATGCACAGATGACCTTTGACTTCACAGGGCCACAGGTGAAAACGAAGCAGATCGAGCACTTAGTAAACATATGGACTCGATTTATTCTCTCCATATGAGCGCGGTGCACAGATGCAGGTAACTCTGTAGGTGTTCATGTTCTTAATCTTCAGAGCAGAAACGGGTTTTGACTCATGGTTGTGTGTAAATCAGGACTGCAGCTTAAGCAGTTAGGTCACCTGCTGTTTGTCAGGACAAACGTGTTTCTCTCTCCAACTCAGATATACTTTAGTTTCTCCTAAACCTGTGAAAATGTAACCCATATACCTGAATTCATCAGCAGTATTGATTAGGTGAAGCAGTCAATCATATTTTGGATATCGCATGTATTTTGCATAACCTTCTGGAATACTAAATGATGTCTTTGATAGCCTCTTCTGGATAGTATGCCTGAGTGTGCTTTGACTGACACACACTTAAACCCAGCGTGGGCTATTTTCACATTCAAGCTGCAGAGAGATAATGCTGGTTTCTAATCCTATGGAATAACCTCCGGCTATACAAGCATACCTGATATTTCTGATACCACTCTGTCTGTGAGATTGCGTCGAAACTGCACTCCATCCCTGAAGCCATATCACATGTTCATATATCTCTTCATTCCATTTTCAATCAAATGTTGGTCGAACATTTCGGTTGATGTGGGCGAGGAGTAGCCGTGGGCAGCCAGAGGGGTATGAGGCCACAGTGTGGCTATCAGGCCTCCTGCACATGAAAGGACATCTATTATCTATGGACCTGAGAGCATGGTGGGTTCTCACACACAAGGACAAAAAGGGGACAAGTTAGGATTAAATCAAGTATGCTACTTGATGCTGAGCAGATGCTAATTAAAAATTACCACGTCATTACATTCTTGAAAATGCTAGTTACTTCCACATTCAAGATCAAAGACTTGTGGTAGCACTGTGGTGTGTTTGATGCAGTTGTATACAGCAGCGAGAATGAAGGATCAAAGTTTTTTGAATTTCAGAAAGAATCTGCACTGCATTAACTAACTATGCTGGTTTAATGTGTGGCTACAGGTATGGTGAAACATTAAAACGGAACCCAGGATGTCTAGTCTGAGTAATGCATAAGTTTGAAAGGTTTATAACACTGCTTTGCATTACTTGGAGGCAGAATTTAAAAACACTGATGATTATTTTATAAGCAATAGGTTTTTAGCGTAGAAGTCAGAATGTGGCAGTAAATCTAGCACCTATGTAAATATGCTAACTAGCTAAATATCAGAAATCTTTCTGCAGAATCAGAGACTCCACCTTTAAAGGTCCCATATGGTGAAAATTAAGTTTCCCTATAAACATAGGGAAACTTAATTTTCACCATAAATAATGATAATTAGAGACTTGGAGGTGTAAAGTACAAGCAGTTAACATACCCATCCATCCATTATCTATACACCGCTTTATCCTCTGTAAGCTGACTTCAGGCGAAGACTAGGTACAACCTGGACAGGTCGCCAGTCCATCACAGGGAGCTGTCAGCATATGAATAATTTTGCTTCTGCCATTTCTCAAGCTTTCCCACAACTAGTTAGCCTTCCAGCTTTACAAGCCAGAAAGAATTCGACTCAGGTGCCACATAGCACCAAGCTAACCGGTTGCTGTTCAGCTCAAACACTGTTTAGACTATTCCCTTAAACCATTGATTATACAATCAGGATGAAATGAACTAACTTTGCAGTATTTTTAGCTGAAAAACTAAAAGACACACTTTGGGAACATGTGAAACTTTAAGTAATTTGCTGAAAAAATCTGAATATGGGACCTTTAAAAGTCAAGAGCGCCTAGTTTTTGGTACTTCTTGACATTTCTGCCTAACACTGAATATGTGGGTAAGATGGGTTTGATCGAATAGTAAATAGGACTTCAACTGGATCACTAAAAAGTGGATATAGCTCAGCAAACTATTATTGTGTGAACAATAAAGAGTAAGACAGATCAATTTGGAGTTGCAGAGAAATTAAAGGATTTAACCTCAACAATGCTCTACTGCAAGTGTATGTTTGCAAGCTGGTATTTCAAGACACAACTCCAACCATGATGTTGGTCTGCTAGATATGCAAACCTTACCTGGTCTACCAAACATTAATCTTATTCAATTTATTAGATAGATGAATGCATACACTTTCAGGTTACACTGAGATGAACAGAGATGATGATGATATTGAAAGAACCCGTTTGAAATAGATGTCACATTTCAGAGCCTGATGTCTCAGCACCTCTGCACATAACATCCATAGCAACAATGATTTTTCAAGCGTAGTAAATAAACTCATCGCCATCTTGTTCTTTCTGCTCTGTGGCTACAGTGAGAAGCATGCGGAGCAGGGAACATACTCCTGTCATATATTAAGACTTATGCGAACTATGTCTGAGGAATGTAACCTTTGCAGACACGTTGACACGAACCTGAGAGTGCAGCACAAAAGTGTGTTGTTGCCACGGGTGTGCCGGTGCAGCGTGTGTGTGCATTTATCTTTAGATATGAGTGTGTGTGTGTGGACAGGTTCATATGAGTGTTTGTGACCCTTTCACCCTAAACGCTGTGTATATAGCACATGTGGAAAAGAACACATCTCAGGTTATGGACAGCGTTTACCTTAATGTATGTCCCAGCACCCTGCAGCGTGTATTTGTGAGGGCCACGAGGACTATTTCTGTCATGTAATATGAAGACGCCTCCATGTCATTCGGGTGAACCGGGCCCCGGTCGCAGGAGGATATAGCAGGAGAGTGTACACAGCGTATGTAGGTGTATGATAAAGACTTATCTGTGTGTGTTTGGTTGCTTATCAGTCTGCTGTGAAGTCAGATCTGTGTAGGGGTTCATTGTGTTTCCTCGTGAACAAAAAACTCATTGTGGCGATTCACTCTATGTGGGGCCTCACTTTGCATGTATGTAGCTAGCAGAACCTGAGATTCTATTTTTGAGCCGAGGAGATAATGAAACAACAGCTTAAGGTTGACTGCGTGGAGCTGGAGGTCAATTAAGCTATGAGGAAGGCAAATATTTTCCTGCATAAACTGTGTTTACATTTCAGTTTAGTCAGGGCATGGCGAGTGTTTTTCAAGCAGGTCAAGGGAGCGAACGGCAGACAAGCTTGACAAGTCTTTTTCATGTGCATTTTTTTTTTTTTACCGTAAATGTTGTGACTTATGCTTTAAAATAATTTATAAGGCTTTATATTCAACCGTAGAATGTACTCCACTTCAGGATTTGTGAAGCTACCACCCAGCACCTGTCTTTACTCTCAGCTTTGAGCTTTAAAGGTCATTGTTTATTTCTGTGTACAGATGATGATATTCAGCTTTAGGTGGTCCCAGAAGGACTCCTATCTTCCGTGAACCCATTCCAGGATGAGCAGCATGTCTTTCTTTTCATATACCAACACAACCGGGCAGAACAATCATCCTCAATCACCCTTTTTCTGTCTGTCACTCGGAACCCCACACCACATTGGCAGTGCTCCCAAAAGCTAACGTGGCATCACATTCTTGACTAAACGTGCATAAAAACAAATTAGCCTGGCCCATACAATTTGCAAAGAGATGTGTGCAGCCAGCCAGCAAATAGATGTCATTCCAAACCAAGGTCATGATGGTATTGAGGCTGGAAATTTAGGATTGATGTTTGCACATGGCGGGTTCCTCCACTTTTCACTCTCAGTCTGACGGGTTTGATGCCGGCTTATTGGACGAGACCCACTGGCAGCGAGACGGCTTCGAGAACAAAACAACTCTCCTCCACAACCTTGCGATTTAGAGCTGAATTAAACCTCAACTTATTGATGTAATTTTGATGCCTGTAAAAAGCAAAGAATTGCATCAGTCCACTTTGTTTTCCACAAATGTGCTTTACAATTATATTAAGTGATCTAATCTTTAAGACACTGTGTGGGTGAAGGACAGTTGGTTAATTCATTAAAATATGTACATATTTGATGAAAGTTACATTTACAGTTTCTGATTTGCTTTGAAATATTGTTCTGAGCAGCCCTGACATGACCCCATCCAGTGTATGCTGAACTGTTTTTTGTATCTTACACTTTTTATATCTTGTAATATTCAACACATTTATTAGATGATGACTGCAATTGTATTTAATTTTATGCTTACATTGCCTTTATTTCCCCATTCTGCATGTGTAATTGCAGAATCAACCTTTTGTTTCTATCTCTTCTTTTCAAATCCTTTTCTTTCCTTATAGTTTCTTCTTTTCTGATGTGACCTTACACTATGCAAAAAAAAAAAATCAAATAAAATATAAAAAAAAATTTCAAAATCAAAAATAAATGGTGAAAATCTGGCAGCAAGGATACTGGAAAAAAAAAAGGTGGAATACTGTAAACTTCAAAGACTGTACAAACTGTGAAAATAACATATCACATATTTGTAAAATGATTATATTTTATAGTGGATTTAAACATAGTAAAACTGTAATTTTATGGTCACTCATTATGAAAAAAGAAAAAAAAAGAAGAAAAAGTTAAATTTGAATAAAAACAAATTTTTTAAAATGTAGATATTTTGTATAGTTTTGACTTTTTTTTTTTAAACTGGTCAACATGTAAATTAATAGTTTTTTTTCTGTTACTTGATATTATCTATAATTGAACAAAACAGAAGAAATCTGGAAAAAAACCTGTTTGAAAAAATATATTTTTTTTATTATTTGCAGGCATTAATATACATAAGTTTGCAAATACAGTAAAATGTATATTGTATGTATATTTTTATGTTTTGATGGAGACATTATTTACAGTTTGGACCAGTTTTTTGTGGTTAACATGTAAATGTAAAAATTAATTTTATAATGGTATTTTACAAGTTACAAGACATGATCTCATGTAGAATGAAATCATAGAAAGTTACTGTTTTTTCTCAGAAAATGTGTTTTTTATATGTTATTTTGCATTATTCTTCTAGCGCTACAGCTGCTGAAATAGTACTGTTTTTTCTTTCATAGTTTTTTACAGTGTGTGTTTGCACATTTGATGAATTTCAAGTATGAAAAAATCCATAAAGTATTGTCATTACACTGAAGAAAATATTATTGCTTTATGCATTAACCAACTGCATTTCTTTAGTTTTCCTAAAGAAACCTTCACAATGTAAGCATTCCAGGGCTATAACTTTTAATAGTTAAAAAAAAAATAAAGCATTAAAATGGTAATGTTGTACTTGACTTGAAAATGCTTAGTCTATAAATTCAACAGAGGATTTGTTTGGTTTGTGGAGGATGATCTTCAAAAATCAGCTTGACCTTTTGTCTGCCCTATTGACCCATCCATAAACTAAGATAACAAATAAAAATAAAAGAGACGCTGGAGAGCAGAGCCATGCTAATCAGAACATCATGACACAAAAGAATCTGACATGCAGTACGTGCAAATGAAGAGTTCATTTGCAAAAACAGATAACTCAATTTTTGCAGATTTTTAGAAAATACATTTTTTGTTTTTTTTGCTTGAGATAATATCAGTCAAACTGAAGTTGAGTGGATTTGACTCAGTAGAAAGGACATGACAGAAATAGAGATAACTTAAATTTCATTGATATTGTCTCAGGTATGGAAAAGTGAGTTTTCTGAAGGTTTGTGAAGATGGAGTTATCTGCTTTTGCAAACTAACTCTTCAAATATTTTAGGCTCTAGACCATCGATGGCAAAATTACCATCAAAGATAAGGTGGTTTGCTGATGTTGTAAAACACAGTTGGCTACAGCATCAAAAAAAAAAAATCTGAGGACTCCCCCAAGTGCAGCAGTGGTGGAGACAACAAAACGTGAGTGGTAGATTGTTAACTAACCTGACTGCATACATTCTTCTGCACTCGTTCTCAGTGGTCTCTCCAGAAGCTTGAAAAAAAAAAAACCCTACCACTGATTAGACAGACAGCAAAATGTATATGCAACAGGATGCAGTTTTTGTGGTAATGACAGAACAGGAGCCACGGCATAAAAAGTCCACATTGCACCAAAATCTTAAGAGACAAAGTGCAGTTGCTTGACACCATATGGGAAAATATGAAGACTGAAAGGCAAGACAGGCTCTCTGACTACTGACAAATGAGCATGTCTGGCCACACATGCTTCTGTGACGGCTAGCTGTGCATCGGTCTCATGCATCACGTTATAAATGGCTTTTATTTGAACGTCTTTTTAAGGTAGTGACAGCCCTGCTACATAGTCAGATAACTTATCTGTGGTTTCAATCAGACTTTAGATCAATTTAACTCCTCTTTTAACTGCTAAGGAACTCCAATAACAGAAATCTGAGTTACATATATCTGGGATTCGTGAAAGTAACGTGAGCACAGCAATAGATAATCAAGGTGATCAAAATTGTAATTTTTTCAGCTGTTCGGTGTCAGGGATCAGACACATGATCGAAAACATTTAGCAAACACACCAAGCACATGTACATTTTCTAAATCTTTGTATTCTTTTCACTTTATTTGAGTCATTGGGATGCATGGTAAATATACGTTATGCTAGAGAAGCAGGGGCTTTTTACCCTCAATGGTATGCAGCGTGGGACCGTGTCGAACAGAGCAGGGCCGGTCTAATAAGTCCCCAGGCTATGGCAACCAGGCCTGTGGTAGGTGGATGATGGATCTCAGTGCCAGGGTACATAATGGTGGGACAGGGGAGCAGTGGGGTGAAGGACAACACTCTGCCCTCTCTCCTTAATCAGATGCAGATCAAGCTAAAAGCAGCGGAGCAGCAAATCCCTCCTCTAACAGCGAGCCTCTAGACCCTGTACAATCTCCTCTCCCTTTTCGCCTCTCTCCGTCCCCTCCTCCTCCTCTCTCTTCATCCCTCTCTCCTTTTCTTCTGATTGTCTTAGCAACAGAGCTTAGGGAGCTGACCAGAGAAGGAGATGGATGCTCGGAGGCCTTTACCACAAAGATCATATAGGATAAGTGCAAAAGCCCCTTGTGGCTTGTTGATAAAGTATTGATTTCTCCGCAAGCTGCTGTTTACGAATCACCTTGGTGGGAGTGACCCCCGAGACCTTAGGGTGTGAGGTGTGTGTGGGGGGGGGGGAAACAATGGAGCGGGGGGGACACAAGGAGGTGATGTGAAAAATGAAGAAAAGGGAATGCAGGGAAAGAGACATGCAGACGGAGGGAGCAGAGGAGGGAGGGCGAGATAGGAATTGATTGGGGGACAAACCTGGCTGTTAATTGAAGGGACGGATCAATGATGGCGGAATGCTGAATTTGGGGGGGAAAGCGAGGCCGCCTGATGTTGGTGGACAACATAAAAACCATGCATGAGTGTGCTGACACACTTAAATGAGCACGGTCTTCGCTTTGATGCCCCTTCTCATTGTCTCCGGAGAGATCAAGGCCTTGGCAACATAAAGGCTATAAGGAATGCTAATGTCATCTTCAACCTAGACGCCGCTTCCCGTCCTCTGTTCAGGAGTCAGTGGGAAACGCGTACGATAAAGGCATTTTTCCGGACACAAACAATGTCATTACCACCCCCTTTTTTTTTTTTGTTGTGGAAACAGGCCAGACAGCTCTCAGCTTTCAAGTCCAGTCTGAAAAGTTTAAATCCTCATTCATTGTTTTTTTTTGTTGTTTTTTTTTTTCATTTTCCACCCACATCTTTACCCAGTGTCAAGGTGAAGGCCTTGGTCATTTATCTGTGTGCGTTTGCATGTGGCCCCTAATTATGGAAAGCTACATTTGTCCACATCTGCTCAATGGGTCACCTCTTGCAAATGTGACCTATGAGTAATTCACAAACACCTCGTACCTAGAAGAGGAGGAGGAAGATGAAAAAAAAATACAACAAGTGCTCATTAAGGGAAAACATGGTTGAAGGGATTCAGACTGCTAGTTTTTGGAGTAGCTTCTTTTTTGATACAAAATGTAAAAATGGAAGAGTACATAATCTATCATATACTGAATATGACAGACAAGAAAGAAAGAAAGAAAGAAAGAAAGAAAGAAAGAAAGAAAGAAAGAAAGAAAGAAAGAAAGAACAACTAAACTGCTGGCTCCCACCATTCTTCCCTCTCTTACACCTTGTTGTCAGAAAATCTAATTTGTACCCGCAGCCCACAGAGCCACCTGGCAACATATGCAGCATGCAAATGTGGCTCTGTTTTCAGCATTGCCAGTTGTGGAAAGAGAGAGACAGAGAGAGAGAAAAAAGCGAGGTAGAGGGAAAGAGATTGCCCTGGAGGATTAATGACATCATTCTGTATGCACCTCTGGACTCCCAGACCGCCAGGATATTACCCACCTCTGACATAGAGGGATAATGTTGGTTCTATGAAGGCACAACGTTCGGGGATCTATCTCTTCCTGCTGGCGTACAAAAACTAATGGGGCTGGTTCATCATCAGATTGCCGTGTCAGGTTTTGGGGAAAAAAATGAATAAAAATGTGACATATTGAAAATAGATGGGTTTGAGGCTGCAGGCTAGTTAGAGAGTACCGCCTGGGTCGGTGACAGTCTCACTAATGGCGGCTCTCCTTGCTAGCATAGTAACAGAACCTGCTGCAGCAGGGCGCAGTGTGTGGCTGCTCTACATGCACTTGTTGTGCAACATTATCCATCTTCTATGCTGATTATGTTTAGTGGTTGCATTTGACTCAGCGGAACGATGTGTCTATTAAAGGAGGTGCAGAGGACAATGGCTGCGAGTGGGAAGAGCTTTCTGAAGATGCAGGAGTGATGCACCGCCTTGGCCCTCTCTCCAGGGGAGCAGCTATCACAAACAAAATTCATCACGTTGTCACCAGAGCAGTTGTTGGTCTTTTAACATTGCAGCTTTAGTCTATTGTCATTAGAGCTTTTTAGAGATCCACTTCTTATATTCTAGCTCTCCCTCTTTCGCACGCTTAAAGTCCCACCAATGCTGCTTTAGGTCATGTAGACAAAGCACACTTTCACCATTCACACACACTCACACACACACATATACACACACACACACATCTCAAATACGGAACTGTAGCAGTGTCCACATGAAAATAGACTTTCTCTTCAAAAGCATGCAGCTGAAAGCAAAAAAAACCTTAAACCTAACCTCTAATTAGACAGATTTTCCTTCACAATGCAAAGAGCTGCTATATGAATACTGTATGTTTCTTTTCACAAGGTCCATACTGTCTTTCTAGCTCGGAGCACACCTTTTGAATATACTGTTATTCAGCAGCCCACTTTCAAGTGGCAGCCTCCCACCGGCACTTTTCCGTCATTGGTGGACACCTTAAGCTGTGCTGCCACTCAGCGATAGCCAACAAATTAAAAGTAGAAAGCATGAGCCCATTTGATCTGGACTGAGAGGAGTTCCTGCATGTAGAGTTTCATGTGTAACTGATCCATCAGACGTCCACAAAATCTGTGTTTTAAAAATGTGTTATGTCCAGCATACAGGTCTTTTAGACAACAAAATCAGGTGGAAATATATGTGGGTTTTTTTTCCCCTGAGCCAGCAAATTGCAAGAGCATCTCACACTGAAAATCAACTCACTGCTCTTACGTGACACTGACATGGAAAACTGGCTCAACATTTATGGTTTGCATGTGGGAAAGGGGTCTCTTGCTCTCTCCCTGTCTTTTTTTCACACAACCTCCCATTCCCCCCCCCCCCCCCCCCCCCCCCCCCACACACACACACACACACACACAGACTATCCTGTTTATCCTGTCCTCTGGACCCAGAGGCCCCTGGCTTCAAGGCCAGAGAAGACCAGCCTAGAGGCTATAGGCCCTCCTATCCTGTTTCAGGCCCCTCAAAGCCAACCACATCTGTTTAATGCATACATCTAGTCATGAGGTCATGAGGTGGGAATGTGACAGGGAGCAAAGGGGGCACTGGACTTAGGGATCATTAGCACCTATGGGTATCGCAATGTTTGCTAAAAACGGATTTAAACTGAGAAAAAAGTAAAATGGTGTGTGGCTGTTACTCTACCCACTGCTCTTCCTAATGATGACAGAGGCGAAGGAAAATACTTTTGCGCTGAAACAAAGTTCAGACAACAACTTGACCCGACTTTGGCAGGCAAATCACCCCCTTCTCCGTTCGTCGGAGCATATGTCATTTCTTGTTGAGACCCAAAGGTGCACCGAGGAAAGAAAAGAGCATTTTTCACCCCCAGGCTCTGTCACTGAGACATAATGGGACCTGCCTGGCCAAAGGCCCTTTTTTGGTTTCCATCAAATGGAGAGGAGAATGGATCCCAGAGGAAGGTATCAGTGTCCGTGCGATGTTCTGTGGTCCAAACGAGGAATGCCAAGAACAACACAGCGGGTTTAGTGCTTAGGACCTGGAGAGGAAATTACAAGCTAAAGACACTAGATCTTAGGACATTTCCAGGTATTTAAGGCTATTAATCTGCTGAATTCCTTAATGACAATATTATGGTTAGTTGGCTACTGCTTTCACTCTGCCTGTCTGTCTGAGGACACACAAATGCACCATGCACACACAAATTAGAATACATACACATGTATGCAAGTATACACACAATATGCTGTGCAACGCTCCCTCTTGTACAGACGTTTAAAAACAACAGGAGCAGCAGCTTTACAGATACGGACACATGTTCACTTATATACATATACCATACAATAGTTAGGGATACTCTAGCTGTGGCACACTGCCACTCACTGGTCTGTGAGAGGTGCTGCTGTGTCTCCTCCTCCACCTCATTTCTTACTCACAGCATCTTGTTTCACACACTGTCAGTGCAACAGTTTTGATCTATTTCAAACGGTCGTAAAACAAGAGATGCAGTTACATTTTAGTTTATACTTTATACAAGGCCAAAAGACTGTGGCAGGTGTTTGCAGACTCACTGTAATAAAGGTATCCGGGTCTTGCTCACCAAGTCAAGGTCTTGCCTGGTTGAGATAACTGCTCCTCTCTGTCTCTCTTTAGTTAACTGATAACCTCTTGCCGCAGCAGTGACCACGTAAGCGCAAGATGAGGAAGAATGAAAAGAGGACAGGAAGCGAGATAAAGGATTAGGGGATGGGAGAATGAGTGAAGGGCAAAAGATGTACAGAGAGATGATAGAGAAGAGGATGGAGAAAGTGAGAGAGTGGCCCGCTGTGTGACATGCGGACAGATGGTTGCCACGCTGCATAGTCGCCGAGGCACATGCGATAGCCGTGAACCATGGTGGAGCCTCCCACACCCACGCCTCTACAGTTGACACCTCTCAACATACTCAGGATGGGAGAGTGGGGGAGGAGGGGGGAGACACATGGGCAGGACACTGGTTTTTAACACTGTACTGGACAAGTGTTGGGTGATTGGATGTCTGGCTTCTCTGTATGTAGGGAGTGCAGATGAGTACATGGAAACACATTGATACTTGTAAAAACTCAAATTGAACGAACCACTGTTACAATTTGTCTAGAAAAGGCTGGTTAATTTTTAAGTGATATTTGTTTAACATTTCTTCTTTTAGTAACATTTAAAAAAAAATATCTTCCGCCTTGACCAGACATGGCTGTAGGACAGGAAATTGCAAACACTAAAGACATTACAGCAAAAAAAGTTATAAAAAGTAAGTTCATAAGAGAGTATTGGGGGTTATGATGAATAAAAAAGAACCATAAAAATGGCAAAGGGAGCACAAAAAAAAAAAAAAACTTAAATGAAGCTGTGGCTCTTTGAGTGCCAGCAAATGAATCCTTTTCACTTAAATGTCTGTTAAGTTGCTATCTATTACCAAAGGAGTAACACAATGGTGACTGAGCGTATGTCCAGCTGATGAGATTATATGAAGGTCACCTCATTTACAGTGTTATGGAGTAGTTATCTGTGAGAAATCACAAGCTGCATACAGTCAGTGACACGCTTCATCTTTCAGCCGTTATCTTTCTGCCAAAGAAATGGATCTGTGTGTGACGTGTTTTTTTGTCTTTACCTCCATTTCACTGTTATGTGTATCAACCTCGAGCTGTAACAGAGGTGTTGCCTGGATGCTGACTGCTAACTGGTTGGATCTCTTGGAAGTGAGGTTCAAAAGCACACCTGCATTTACAGTTCATCACCATAGGTGCAACCAAAGAGAACAAATTGAAAAGGTGACTTTAAAGAGCCCATATAATGCACATGACCAGATTTAGAATTTTATTGTTGTGGTCTACTTATGTATGTTTACATGCTGTCATGTTCAAAAAACTGATTATTTTTCTCTTAATGTGCTTTGCTGCAAGACTTTTTCTCAGCCTCTGTCAGAAACGCTTTATTTTACATCCTGTCTCTTTAAAGCCCCTCCTCCCTAGAAGCCCAGTGTGCTATAATTTTGAGCTGGCCCAACAACAGCGAGGTAGCTTTGGTTACATACTATACCAACAGATTAACAGGCAATGGTGGCCTTAGTGTTTGAGCCATAGGTAGTCATCATATTCTTTGTTCAGCTTTAACTCAGCCTGTGGGGTCTTAAAAGTACCCTCAGACTTTAATGAAATGATCTTCATCCACATTGATTACAGGATAATCTGTACTATGTTGTTCATCTGCAGAGTGACCAAGCCCACATTGACTGCCTTCATGCATTCATCAACGTTGTCGCTGGCAGCCAGAATCCATTCCAACGAACTGTTCAACCATGATGGTGAGGATGAAGCTCAGTCAGCAACAGAAACGTAAGACGTTGCAGGATCTTCTGTTTCTAAGGCCTAACAGGAGCGGGCCTAGTAAGAAAATAATGCTTGAAGGCAGCCACTTATTCGTTGTTTGAGATCATGCCAAACCAGCCGTTAGGCAGGCGTGATGCAAGTGTGTTACATGACGACATATGTAAGTAACAGAAGAAGAGTCTGGACTTCAAACAGAGCTTTTCAGCAGGTAAGGTTTGGACTTTGTAAAGTTACAAACCTTTTTATGTGCACAAAACTCACCAAAAGAAAGGGAAACCTCCAAAAAGTACAACATGGGCTCTTTAATTTGCATCCACATTCTATTACCAATTAATTTAACACCAATCATTGATCTTTGAATATGGATAGTTTAACCAAGAAACAGGTAAGTGTAGGGCTTCATTCATGGCCTTGGAAGAATATAACTATCATAAAATATTGTAAACCCAAGGATACAACACAAGTGTTACATGTTGTTGAAATTGAAATCTTGGGCTTTTGAACTTATTATGAGCGTAACCCTTGCTTCTGAAGCAAACTGTGCTTACATACCAGAAGAAGGTGAAAAATATACATTTTTCACATTTTATATTTCATGTGGACTGCAGAAGAACAAATACATTTCTTCTTGTATTATCAAAAAGCCTTTCACAAAAAGGAAAGCACCATAATTACAGTTTTGGGGGGTCAATTAGTCTCCCTGTTGGACCGCTTGTTAAAAGCATTGTTTTAACCTCTAATAACAGAATCCAAATAGACATCTTTCAGGATTTGGAAGGGGTAGTCCTGTGTGAAACGTCCTGTCAACATCAGTCAGATTTGAAAATCTATTAAATTCAAACCAGAGATGACAATAAACAGAAGTCATTTATCAATTTCTGTAGAAATAAGATCATGAGTCCAAGATCATATTTATAAGCAATTCTCCTAAGTATTAAGATGTTAAAATGAGCTTCATAATGTTTTTTTTAGGCTGTTGAACAGGGCCTGCGTTTTGAGGAACCCTGAAAAGAACACAAGGGTAAAGGGAGCCAAGGAATATGTTTAAAAATTCCACACAAATAGTTTAAAAAAAAACATCCTTGATTTACACTCGATCAGTCATAAATGGCGTGTATTGTATACTGAAGCCGGCCTCTGACATTAGCAGGTCTCATCTCTTTAAAGGAACAAAACAGCATTTTTTTGTTTTGTTTTGTTTTTACAGTTATCTCTCCGCCTCGGCCCCTTTATGTGCCTTTTTCACATCATCCACCCTTACGTTTCTCTCCTCCCACTTCTTTTGCTCTTGCCTCACCCTCTCTTTTTCTCGCGCTGTCCTCCTCTTCGCTCCTTTCATCGTACCCATGCAGGTTGGTCTGCTCAGCCCGTTGTGTTGTTTAATATGCACAGCCCATTCTTGCTCCTTTATTATTGTCCCACTGGCTGCGGAGGCCCTTTTCTTTGGCCAGACAATGGGCGGCGTCGTGACAGAGAGCACGGTGGTCATGTCCCATTTGCCACCCCGCGCTATCTCTCTATCCTGCCCCCCTCCTCACCCGCCATCCTGCTTTTCAATAGCACCCTAATACTGTTACAGGAGAGAAAGACCTGGGAGCCTTCAATACGCCCCAAGCCTCCGGGGCCACAGCTATATACATACTATTAGCATAATTATAGCCTGAGAGAGAGAGAGAGGAAGATAGATAGACAGAGAAAACAGGGAGAGAGAGAGAGAGAGCAGCAAAGGTGTTTGTAATGTGACAGCAGCCTCCCCCCCTCCACCCTCACCCTTCCACCACACTCATGGTGAGACATTCTTGTAAAAGGACATTTGAATAGATCTTGTATTGAATTTGTCCTGATCTAATCTATAGTTGGAATATTTCACTCGGGGCAGGGGGCTCGTGGGTGGGCAATTCTCCCTTTGGTGCCATGGTTGCCTAACTTTGAACTTGAACTTGGCCCCTCGGGGTCAGGCAAGATTGAAATTGAATTGAGGAGGGCTCCCCCTGGGATCATGGGCCGGTAAATGCAGGCTTGGAGCAGCTGTGGTCCTGGTTGGCTTGTTTACATGTTAACATAGCTTCCCGTTTTGGTCGCGTTATTCACTCATGTTCACATGTAATGACGGGGTGTTTGAAGTTCAGTCTCAAAGCGTTTGCCTTTGTGTTTAAAGAGTTTTACTGCAAAACCATCTATCATTCTCGTAAATCATTACTTACATGAAAACAAAGCATACCAGGGTTGGAAACATGGACTCGGTTTGTTCTCTGAAATAAAAAAGAAAAACATGTATTTTATCAGGCTTTGTTAACCTCTTCCAATGCATCCACCTATATTTATGTGCATGTACAATTTGCTCACTGAAAAAGTGCGGAAGAGTGGCAACGTTAGAAATTCAAATCCCACCCTCCTCGAAAAAACAATGTTATGTTAGGTTGAGGAGGAAAAGTGTATCCATAAAAATAAAGTTCAACACAGTGTAACAGAAACAGACTCGGTGAATAAATCATGACGCGTTTGAAGTATGTGACTTGCTTGTCACAGCAGACAAAAACACTGAATCTGTGTGGAGCAACTAGCAGATTCTTTCAAGTTGTTGACATGGTTTTTTACTGTTTGAGGTTTCACTGTGGCTCTTTTAATTACATTATCTGTCTGCACCTTCTTCTATTGGATGACACCTAAATGGAAAATTTGCACTCTTCATCCCAATGCACTCCTAATATTTGCACAGCAGCAGTGGATAGGAGCATGTAATCATTTTCTTTTGATGATTTTCTCGATATTTTGTTAGCAGTTGTACTGCATTTGGAAGGAATTCTGATTATTTGCTCTCTAGATACTGTAGCTTAGTGCATTTTTTTTTTCTCTCCCCTGGACATATTTAGACATGAGGTATTTCAAGTTGTCCATCACAAACAATGGTGCTCAATAGGATGTCTTATAATGGTTAAGATGGATAACATCCTCCATTCAATTCCAGTCAGGGACCTTTGTTGCATGTTTTTACTATCTGCTGTCAATGAAGGCTAAAAAGGCTCGTACATAACCTGGAAAATAAAAAAAAAAGAGAAAACAACAGTAAAATGCCTCCGTAGCTGCATCACAAACATTATTTCTCACCTTACACTCATACACAAATGAACACACTGAGCACACAGACACACAGACACGTGCACCCTAACACCTATATTCCGCCTTTCATGCAGCATCAACTGTACACAACAGCTCCACAGAGTAAAACGATGATCTGTTCTCCACCCACTACATATTTTTCACAGGAAAGAATACCATAGTGATAGAAAAAGCCAACTCCTCGCTACCACTGGACCAGTCATCCTGTTTTAGGGGCGGCTTTAAAGCATGTCACAAGACCTCATGCATAGTAAACAGTGCGGCCTCCATGGCTGACTGGTGAGCAATTTGCCTCGTAGATTGCCTGGCCCCGGGGCCTTGGAGCTATGTTTATGTATGAGCCCTCCTGTTTCATATGTATCGGCCCCAGATCATACCCCCCCCCCCCCCCCCCCCCCCCCCCATTTT
>NW_007578019.1:378350-414552 GCF_000690725.1 Stegastes partitus
ACACACACACACCGGACAATGTGCACAGAACACACACGCATGCATACAGACAGACACATAGCATAAACATTAAGAGTGATGACCTGCACAAGGGGCGACACTGTCCCAGCAGATTACACTATTGTCAGTACAAATAGAAATTTACTATACATGTGTCGCAGCTGCTGCTGCTTACCGTGGCAGTTGTGCTTTGCAGGGTGAATGGAGATTTATTGAGAGCGTGTTGTCTGTGATGGTGTTTTCACACCATCTCATACGGCTATTTTATTGCACATTTAATCGTATTTTCTAACTTACATAAACAACTTAGGTTCCACTTTGAAGTTGGAAACTCCTGATTGTGAGCTCTGTGTCACCAGCGCCTCTTCATAATGTAATCACAAGGCCATCCTGAAATGTAAATAAAGATATTTCTAAGCATGTGTCAAGCATTATTTGAATTTGCTGATGTCAATGGCATATGCTGCGGGACTGCATGCAGTGCGACAATTATGAAACTGGGTACATGTAAAATGAGAATCCAAGTTCATTAACCCTTCATCACTCCCTCTGTTATCCTGCTTCCTCCATTTTCCACATTCTTATCACTCCCTCTCTTTTTACTCACTGTGTGTCTCCTTCATTGTTTGAACCCCCCCCACCCAGCTTATCTCAGTTAATGAAAGACTGGACAGGTTTTAAAAATGCACAAAGCCCATCTCTGACCAGCAAAGAGATGCTTAATGTAAGACCATCTTAAGAAATATTTACAGCATCAAAAGTCGGGCCGAAGATGTCCTCTATGTGTCAACTAAGGGCGAAGCATCTCCAAAGGGCCTAAAATGTAATGGGTTTCACAGGACACAATTTGTTTGATATGAAATGATCCTCGGCAGACACAAAGTGGCCCCCATTAGGAGCCAAGCAGATTAGTGCAGTCCTCTGAGGGTCCATGGCTCAGTGTCAGTGGTGGAGGACCCTTCTTATCTTTCATTAAGCGCACACAGCAGGGCGGATTCACCAGCCCAGGAGGGGAAGAGTCGGGTGGGGGTGGATAGAGAGAGAGACAGAGAGAGAGAGAGAGAGAGAGAGAGAGAGAGAGGGGAGAGAAAAGAGAGAGGGAAACCGAGATTGGTGGCGTTTAAAAAATCATTTCCACATATCATCGCCTCATCTCTAATTCAGCGCTGGAAGCGAAGGAGCCGTGGGGAATGCACAGCGTCCTTCTCTTCAAATGCCAAAATTGACCAGCAGGCACAGAGGAAATGAGGCTGAACACAAATAGACACACATACACCAACGTACACGTGTGAATGCACACAAACTTGTGAATACAGGCGGGCTGGATAAATGCACAAATGGAGAAAAAAAAAAAGAAGAAAAAAAAAGCCATGCGTGTGTACCAGCAACAAACATATTCACACATGCCAAGTCTTGAATACAGACAAACACAAACTTCAAAAATGAGACCATCTCAGACACTCACGCTGGGGAATACCACTCCTCACACACACATACATCCACACACCATGGCGATGGCAGGATGCCATGTGGGTCCATGCCTAATCTGTGTTTGTTAATGGTTGGCGTGTGCTAATTACTGTCACCGTGCACCAGGGGCCTTCGCTGGCCAATCACCAACTAGACTAGCCCCTGACCGGCCAATCGCTAGTCGGTCTAGCCTCTGAACCAAAGGGGCTTCTGGGACAGGGGACTTTCAGCGGTGGTGAAATTGGCCTTGGAACAGTTGTCTAATGCTGGAACATGGTGTA
The DNA here is from genome assembly GCF_000690725.1 of Stegastes partitus. Lineage (NCBI taxonomy): Eukaryota > Metazoa > Chordata > Actinopteri > Pomacentridae > Stegastes > Stegastes partitus. Next base: position 380,102 of record NW_007578019.1, read on the forward strand.
TGTGTAAGAGAGAAGAGGGAGAGAGAAGAGGATGGAAATAAAAACATGGTGAGTGTGCGTGAGTGCGTGAGTGTGCACATGTGGCGCTACAAGCATGTGAGCTTGTTCAGTTATATGTGTGTGAGCAGCAGACGACAGAGTGGAAAGGAAAACAAGGTCTGAATGTGGGCCAAGTCAACCACTCTACAGGCTCAAAGGCAGCAGTAATCCAGTGTTGACATGGTAATAGCCATGAGCTTAGTGTCAATTAGATAGAAACAATATGCTTACTCTACTGGAGTAAGCGGATAGTACCTTTTATGTAGAGAAAGCCGAGGTATATACTGAGTTAAAGCTGAAATTAAATGAGGCTATGAATTCAAGACTTTCCGAACCAACGCACAACATCTGGTTCTCTTATGTTTTCAATTCTAACCCCACATCTTCTTAGCTGTTTTTGTACCAATTTAAAAAGTCACACCCTTACACCATCACCATCGGATTTTTGCTACCATTTTGAGCTAGCATCATCTCCTACCCTCCGAGGCTTGATGCCCTTATTACATCTCGGTTGCTCAGAATGGGTTTCTGGGCCATGAAAATCTCAAACCACGCAGACCACCATCATTCAGCGTTGGTGAAAGAAGAGAGATACAAAGGGTGAAACCTCCTTTGACATTCCTGGAATGGCCCTGAAGCCATACGAAGGAGGTGGTGCATGCGTATGTGTGTGTACATACAATATGTGTGTATGTTTGTATAAATGGCTGCTTTGCTCCTCTGATAATGCCATGGTACAAGCTGAGGCCAGAGGGGATGAGGGGGAGAGGATCATGTGATTGGATACATGCGTTACACCATTTTAAATGATAGCGAAGGTCCATTTACAGCGGTCGCCTACTGATGCTGCGTTGGGCAAAAAGATCCGCTTATAAACATGGTAGGTGTTTAAAGGTACAGTGCATTCATATAGAGAGTATATGTAAATATAGACAGTTATTGATATAAGGTGTCAATAGATTTGGTTCACTGCAATTTTGCACTTAAACTCTGGTTCACTTTAAACATGCTCTTTCACACATATATGTAGCCGTACATAGTAGCTTTAACCTCATTTTCATTCCGTAACCTGTTGTCCTTTTAGAATAGAATGCCTTTATTGTCACTATACACATGTACAATGAGATTAAGAGCAGCTCCTTCAGTGCAATACAGAATAAAGAACAAAATAGAGAGCAAAAAATAAAAAATAGAAGAGATTTAAATATAAAATAAGATAAGTTATATATACAGTATAAGTTATATGTACAGTATGAATTTAGAAAAATATTGCACAGCATGGTCATTGATGATATTGCACATTTTTTAAATGTATGCATGTTTTATTTTGTATGAAAACATTGGATTCAAATTTCGTTAATGGGTTCACACACTGGGCCAATAATGCTGGTTCTGATTCTATCAATTTACCCTATTTAAGATACACAGATTTTTAGCTATGTTGTTCCGCCACTTCAGTCCATAGACTGTATAAAAGATGGACGTAGCTACCGTGACGTCACCCGTTGGTTTCTGCACTGAGAAAATGAAGCCAGGGTTTTGCTACTGTGGCACACCCAAAAATGGTGACCACATTTGGAGTAATGTCATTTCATTTTTCATTTTTTTTTAATGTCCTAGCGATTTTATATAGGCTTGATCACATGGACTGTACAGGGGGACAATAATAATGGCAGCACCATAGGTGGAACTGTTGACATCGCACTGTTGCGCCAGGTCACCTGAGCGGGGCGGTTTCCGCCTGTGCCTCAGATGTAACCTGGACGGCTAACGGAGTGCTGTGTCTTCCTTGCTGCTCATCTTCGCCTGTATTTCACAGGTTAGTTTTTGGTATAAACTGCCAATACATGCTTATGAAAACTGAGCTTAACTTATGCTAACATTGCGCAAGAGGTATATGTGCCATTTTGAGAGATTCTGTGAAGATATGTAGGTTTAAAAATCCGCGACAACTTTTAGCGCGAGCGAGCAGTTAGACCGTAGGAAAATGGGGTAGTGGTACCTGCTCGTTGTCTTACAGGAAAAACGCTAAGTTTGTGTGTCTTAAACTGTAATTATTTTTGGCTCATCCACATTTTATAGTTTATAGGGAATTGTTGTATGTTTAAGTGCTTTATATATTGAAGTTTGAGAAGTCCAGAGGTTGTTAATGAGTTATTGTGTGACTTGAAACGTACTGAAATGAGATGCTTACTAATTTAGAATCGGTGTTAATGGCAATAAGTTTTTGTGCTATGTTGTGTATTGTTTATGGTTCATTGACCCAAAAGTGCCTTTGTTTATCATGTCCTCCACTATGAGTTAGAGCCTGCTAAGTGTAGCTGGTCTTCAAGACGGTCGAGTATGACTGTAAATTGCACTATATANGGATTGAGAGGCAGGCCCTCTCTGCCCCCCCCACATCTACCGCCTTCTGCTCACTTCGTCTGTATGGTTGCTGCCGACTGTCAATCAAGCCAGCCACGCCCCTTGCCCCACAAAATTTTGACGATTTTTAAAAAATTCAGTATTGATTCAGATTGGCCACCTGATCTCTGGACTTGACTATGAAAACTAATAAGGAAAAAATCCTGAGCTGTAGGAATGCAGTATTTCGTGATCTATGATCACTTCTTTTCCAATTCAAGTCTATGGGAGCCACGGCTTTTTGGAGCCAGCAGCTAGCGGACGTAGGTTTTGGACACTTCCGGGTTGGCTTCATTTTTCAGGGCCGGTTGCTACATCCATCTTTTATACAGTCTATGCTTTGGTCCAGCCATTCATCGTCCCCAGAGGATGAATTCTGTAACTCTGGTGGTTGACTTATCTTCCATCCAGTAGTATCAGGTCAAAATTTGGTTCAATACAAATGGCAAAAATTATCTAATGTGATCACCAATAGCCTCAACTGTTAATTGCTAATTGGTGCTAGGTACCTAATGTTTGCAGGCTAACTTGCTCAACTGAGATCATGCAGCACTGTGGAACCAGCATATGCCTCCTGTTATGAATAAGATATGTTAAGAGATGTAATGTTGTCTTTTTTGCAATACATTTTCTATTGATCAGTAAACTGTCAGTGATGTTGAACATACAACGCATCTGGAGATGATTGAAAGCAATCTTGTCTACAATTAAACATAGTTGCAGAGTGATTCATTTACCTATTTATGTCTTGTCAAATGCTGAAGAGAGTGTTGTTGTTGTTACCCAATTCACGCATCAGTGTTCCAACAACATGTTACAACAACAGAGAATCTGCTATCAGTTTGGAAATGGCAAATACAGAATGTGCCTCGTTTTCTCCTGCGCATAATTTCTAAAACTAGTGTAAATGAAAGAATATGAGTAAGAAATAAATATGGACAAACAATCTGAGCAGTGTCTGCCTCTGTTTTGTACTGGTTCAATCACAAGAGATGCTGCAACACAATCATAACTTCAGGGGTCAAACTAATTGCAGGTATGCAACACAACTTCTCCCTCGTGGCTCAAATGTATTTTGACTCTCTTGACTGTCTTTAATTTAAATGTATGTTCCTTAAAAATTCTGTTGATTTAATTTTAGTTTCCCATTTCCAATTATTCTGAACCCTTGGATAAAAATCAGATGCGAACCTCTGAGTAATGAGAACCTGTCATTTAGGCTCACCACAGTCAACATTATATCTCCCAAATGTGTGTTATCTTTGTCATTCTGTTAGCATGTCAGACCATTTCTGTTTAGCTCAAACCAAATCATGATGTGTGGTCCTCTTGTCCTAAAAACAACAAAAGCATCGGAACACATGTGTTCATCAAAGATTATTTCTTCAGTACAACCTCTATCTAAGCCCATCTATGTATGTACTGTCCCCTCCTGTCCACCCATCTAATTTTTTACCTATTTCATGTCAGCTGCACTCCCATCTCCATGAATACCCAAACTAGGCGCGTCTCAGAGTCAACATATTGTTTGGGGGACGACGACTAATGTGGCAAACCACTTCAAAACCACTTTTCATCTTTTCCCTTCTTTCTTTTTTTATCAGCTTTGCCATCATTTTCATTCGCCATGCAGCCTGAGAAAGCCCTTTCATCTGAGAGGGAGAAGGAGTGGAAAAAGGAAAGACTGTTGAGGAGAAAATAAATAAATATATATATATATAAGATAGAGGGATGGCGATGGCGTTAGGATGATTATATGTCAGCAGGTCTTAATGACTTCTCCCCTTCTGACTCCTCTCTGCTTATTATCGATCAACAGCCTGCTGACATCTATGGAAGCTATACAACTGAAAATCTTCCACACAAAAGGAAGAAGGAGAGTTGCACTTTCCACAACAATAGGTTAAGGTTTGCCATGCTTTGCCTTGAGAGCAAAACTACAGCTGTTAGTAGAGACCTTGTGAAGGGGATTTTTTAAGCTTGGTAGTAAAGATGATACGGTCTAGCCTAAGTGAAGCTGTATTTATCTACAATCCAAAATGTGGAGCCAATTTTCTTCCAGATAAGCATGGGGTGATTGCAGTGCATGCACATAAGGTCCAGATCACGAAAGCCCTTGCAATACAATTTCGCATTCATTTATGTTCTATATTAATACTAATAGCATCTTATGAATAGGCACTCCTAGGTTTGTGGCTCAGGTCTTGTCCTGGCACACCATGTTTCAAGCAGCAATTTTATTTCCAAGGCCTGGGTTTTAAAACAAGGTCACTTGTTCTCTGTAGTCTCTTGAAAACTTAAGAAGCCAAAGTTCAGTGCCGGTTCCTTTTCTCCTTTCTATTCTGAAATTACAAGGGCTTTCAGTGAGGTCACTGCGCTACCATATGAATAATAGATTTTAATTGATTTAACCTGGTCCTGAAGTGGGCTAAAACGCAAGCCCTGTCACTTTCAGAGGGCAGCAAGAGGGGAGCATGGTCCAGCACACATCTTTAAAAGCCCCTTGACGTGAGTCCTGGATGAAATATTTACGCTGTAGTGAGGACTGACCTCCTGCTGCAAACCCACATTGTGATCTCCAATTGATTTTTGACAAGACAATTGGGGCGAGACAAAATGCAGCCAGCGCTGTCCGGCTCTGCTGGTGAGTCCCCCAATACTGAAGTGGCTTTGTGGAAATCGGAGTGGTTATCTACCTTTTAATTGTAAGTTATTCCGGCTGAAATTAAACAGCTGCTTCTGCAATCACAGTGGTTTCAAGTGTTTTGTGATAACAATGCTATTTGGCACAAACCATTCAGTGATGGGATGTAATCAGTCAAGTGGGCATTTTAGAATTATTATTTTTGGGGGGCATTTTTGACTGTGTTAGTGCAGTGGAGACAGAAAGGCAATGCGGGGAAAGAAAACAGAATTTATCAGGTCACCCCATCATGTGGACTTTTAAATGCTCCTTTGAGTGCCCTGCCTGCTTTACTACAAAGAAACAGTCTTTCAGTAGTTGACTTTTCAACGTTAACTGCAGAGAAACCTTAATTATTGATATCTTCCACAAGTCCACACAGCTTACTGTGCTTCCTGAATCGTTGTTGCATGATGCTACCACTCAGTGCACTTTGACCTCCTTACTTCTTACATGTACACTGCATCAAGAATAGATGCACAAATTCAATATTTTTGCTTCATCAAAGTCTGTTGCTAGCTGATCCAACAGGCGGTGTTAAAATTATGTAAATTTATTCATAACATTAGCATGATAAATTGGGAACAAAATGAAGCAGCTACACTTGAATTATTAAGATTATGAAAAATTATAATGAATGCTTTGCTCTTGATGTGACTTGTTTTCCTGATAAACAAAGGCCTCTAATTACCACAGAAACATCTGGGGACTTTGGTAACCTTCATTAATCTAGCCCAATCCCACCATTCATCTCCCTGCAGAGTTTCACATTAGAAAGGATAAGTGCACCAGTGACACTGCATATAAATGCTTACTAGTTATCAGACACATTCTCTGCGGTTACTTCCTGGCATCTTCCCACACCTCGGGGATATCGCCCAATAACTGCCTTCTGCTGGTGGCACATCCTCAGATCTCATTGTGTCTGAGTGTTAATTGCAAGATAGTAAACACTGATTACAAGTCAGTTAGCTGCTGCTTCAAACAGAATGCTGTTGTTTTACTTTAAAAAAAAAAAAAAAAAACTACAAAAAAAAACCAAACAAAAAAACTGGTAATTTTGAGGAATCCTACAGAAAAAAGTTGGACATCTTTACTGATTTCTGTTCGTACTCCTCAAGGCGAGAGCACTTTGAGTTCATCTCAGACATGATAATAAATGTCACATTCAACCTGGCCTTGCACCACATATATTCAAAGTCTTCTTTCTCCCAAATACATATCTATCCTGGTCTTCCAAAAACTTTGATCCAACACATCAATCCATCATATGCTGCAGATGGTCTGTGTGTCCAAGGCTTTGTCATCTTTACATTTATGTTCCCGAGGGTCATTGTGAGTGTTTGTGCCTGGATTTGTGTGTGTTGTGTGTGTGTGTGTGTGTCTCCTCCACGTCCCACACATGAGCACAAGGTAGCATTGTGTGGATATCTCCTGCGACTAGGGGCTGCCTGCCAGAAAGCCTGGCTCAGACGAGGAGAAGAGAGCTGCTGGGATATGAGACTGGATCAGAGCAGGAGTGATGGAAGGCTGCAACCAGGGGTGTGCGTGTGTGTGTGTGTGTGTGCGTGTGTGTGTGAAGAAGGTGATGGAGGAGTTAGGATAGGTAGAGTCGGGGTGAGGAGAAGCATTGCTGTCAGATTTCTTTTAAAGTTTCAGCGATCATTTGTTTAGTCAGTATGCGTCCTATTGTGCGCCATGTTTGTAGATGAAGATAGCTCATGTGTGTCTGTGTGTGTGGGCCTTTGTGTGTGTGTGCTGCACCCTCTCTGACCTGCAGTATGAGTAGGGGGGAGACTCCTGCTGATTAATGGGCCTGTCGGGTCTCCCATGGTGGCACGTTTCCAAACTAAATTTGGCCACTGCTGGCTAGCAGGGTCAGGTGCAGGCAATGGAGACATTAGGGAGGGCCGGCCTCACAGCAGCATCTCCTGAACACTGCTGCACCTCAGCACCAGGAGGACCTGGAACAGGCTGAGACAGGTCATCTCACTGAATTGTTAAAAGAGCTGTTTATAATCTGGGACTATCATCAATAATGTGCATATGAAGGGTTTTTTTTCACATCAAATCATACAAAATATTGCCCAAGAAATGTTCTAAGAGCATGTGGAAATGTTGACATACAGAGAGGTAGTAGCAGAAGAGTTAGAAGAGAAGATTGTCAGTGCTCCTGTCTGGAAGGTAAATAGTCTTAGAATGAAGATTGGAATCAATTAGAAACCGCTGGCTTTGTGCTGTCAAAGGGTGAAAAAAATCACTATATCAGTATCTCCAAAGCTCACTAATTTAAATACTATCTTGTTCATTTCATCCACATAAAAATTTAAATGTAAACATGATATACTGTGGTTCAATAGGTATTAATGTGCTAAGTGAAGTGATGACAAAACTCCTGAAGTTTAATTAATTAATGAGTTTTAGAAGCGTTAGTACTTAGCAGTGCTTCAACTGGTAGTAATAGTAGCAGCCTCCCCATTTCCAGTCTTACTGTAAGTTAACCTGCTGATTTTCTTATCTAATGCTCAGCAATTTAAACGATATAATAATAATAATAATAATAATAATTAATAATAATTCCCAAAATGTCAAACTAATCTGTTAATGCTATTCTAACTTAGAAAGTCTGCAATAAATTTGAATATGGCATCTAAACAGAGACGCCCCAGTTTATGAAACAATTCAGATTTTTAAGTGAGAAAAGAATTCCGCTATCTTATGACCATACCTTTGAAACAGATTCATGCTGACACATACAGTACATCTCAGAGACCATCAATCATCACGCCTTGTCATGGCAGCAGGGGGGGTCTGTGTGCCTCAGTGACCCCCGGGGCAACATTGTTAAAGCCTGTTAACAGTTTGCGAGCAGTTAGACAAGCTCCAACCCATAATAAGTGTTTGTGAGTACCTGCTGGCAAGTGTCTGAAAAAGCAGAGCAGGGCTGTGACGTCAGTTCATCATCTTCAAGATGAAGAGCAGCGGTCAGCTGGAGGGCAAACCTCTGCATGCAGGAGTCAATAGTCGTTGTACAGTACTCGTAAAATGACATTTTGTTCTATTTCATCCCTAATCGATGCCGATGAGAGAGGCAGCGCCAGTAAACTGTAGATATAACCAACAGCATCCCACTCAACACCACATCCATCCCCCACAGTGACATTTCCTCATCCATCTCACAGTGCAATCAGCCCTATCCATTATGTATTCGCTACTAGGTAACAAGCACAACTTGACCAATTACAGACACAATAGTAGACCCTGCAGCTCATTTTTCTCTGTGTTTTTGCCAGCGCTGTCATGGCGACCTCTACAACGGACGGACGTCAAGACTGGTTGGCAGGTCACCGAAGGTGGGCAATGTGAGTACATAATTACAGCTTGGGAACATTTGCCCTTTGCAAATTGTATGAAATGCATAGTGGCTAATTGGGCCACTCTGGCATTTGTGAAGTTCACAGGGTCATCTTTTATGTGACGGCCATTATCACTAAAGTGATAAGAGTGATAGGGCCACTCAGCTCCCTCTGGTTCCTTTGCTGTATCCATAGAAATAACCGGGACTGGGTCAAGTTGAGGAAGACATTACATTGTCAGTAATGCAGGTCATGAAATTAAGCTTTTTATGCCTGAAAAAGGCTTTTTTTGATTAGATGAAATGTACTTTTTCAAATGGATGAACCATTTTCTGTTTAGTTATGGGCTAAGAGGAAAAGACTGAAACATCTTCACACCTCACCCTCAGGTAGTTACATTGTGCTCTCACTGCGGCATTTAGAGGTTAGAGTTCTCTAATATCAAAAAGAATCAAAATTAGTTTGAACTGATTCCCTCATACGGATGGAAGAGGTCAGATTCCCGAGTTTAATTATCTATATTAGACTAAAAGATAACCTGACTTCATGCAAGTGAATTGATAGAGAAAAAACAAACCATAAGCTCTTCAAATGGGTAACCTTGTGTACTTTATAAAGAGATTTTTTACTGAAAAACGGCCTTCATCCACTTAAAACGCTCATGATTAAGGGACCTTGGGTATTTGCAGCGACAATAGCAAACCTCTTCACCTTCAGGAAGCCTCAGCTCATTTCATCATGCAAGAAAAAAAAAAAACATACACATATTACTATTTTAAATCCCCCTCTCTGACATCGAACTTCTGCCATTCCACCGACACCTCCCAGTTCACAGTGAGGCAGGAATGTACTAAATCCTCCTCAGGTGGGGGAGTTGTCCCAGCCAGTCATCAGCACACACCATTCTCCTCATACAGACTGATAAATCTCTATTCTTGTATCCACACCCCTACATTAAGTAAAGGTAGCGCCATCTGCTCCCTATTAATTCCCCAGCAGGCGACTTATCACCTCAACCCTGGTGACCCCGTGTGCCTCTTACATCCTCCCTGCTCCTCTCCCTCTCTCTCCTCTCTTCGACTCCCTCATTCCTGGACCCTATTCATCTCATCCACTACATGTTTTATACACTGCAGTTGAAGAGGTTTGTTGACATTTAATTTTACTGTGCCTCAGAATATGGATTTATACATGTACGCACACGCAGATGCACACAGTGTAACCTTTTACTAACCGCTAAACTCTGCAGTAATCCGACTCCCCCTATGTCCTGGTGGCAGGAGTTCAGCGGACATGTCTGGTCCTCTAGGTCAATGGCAAATGAGAAGCAGAGCTTTAGGATTAGGGAGGAGATAGCTGAGGGTTCAGGAGCCTTACTCTGGCTTTGATTAGCTCCCTTACTTGATTAAATGCCCATCGTCAGAGGGGGAAAAAAAAAGATGAAAATTGGATGACGGGAAAAAGAAGAGAAGAGATGGGAGAGACAGAGTCAAGGCCATTTGTTTTCTCAGCTGGGGCTAGTTCAAGTGGTTGTCTTTAGGAGCCCTCTGGCCCGAGTTCACACGCACACACGCACACACACACACACAGAACTGCTGCACACAAGCGCACACATGTACACACTGAGATTAATATAAATGTCCTGAGGGAGGACAGAATAAGTCAGAAGGTTGGCTCTTGCAAATCCACCACCTCACTCACTTACTTTCCAGTCCTATTCCTCACTCACTTGTTTACCCCCTCATTTCTCTCCCCCCCCAACCTCTCTCCCACTGTACTCTCTCCCAGTCTGGTCTGTCAGGGTAACCTGACTCCGGCGGCTTCTGACACGATCCAGACCGCTCATAGCCCCTGCCCAACACTTTCACCACCAGAGCCAGACAGTAAAACAACCAGATTACTACCACATGTTCTTCTCTCCCCCCCCCTCATATTTTGCCTGATGAAGCTCACTCTCTCTCATATTTTGCCTGATGAAGACCTGGTAGGGTCGAAATGTTGCCTCTTTTCGGTACAATACATTTCTGGGAGCTGTGCGGACCACTTTTTGGGGTTTTTTTTTTGTTTTTTTGGCCTTCTTTCTCTCTCTCATTTTCATCACGTTCTGTTGTTGGCAAGCATCTCCCACCACCAGAGCTTGGAGGGCTCAGTAGCACAAGTCACACCAAAAAACTCCAAGAGCGGGGGGGGCCCTGACTTGTGTGTGTGCGTATTGTGTGTAGTTATGGCAGTTCAGGTAAATATAACAGCTTAAGACTGGGGAGAGGAGCAGAGAGGAGAAGCAGAAGAAGAGGAAATGGGGAAGTAGAAGAGGCCATGATGGGAGGTTAGGAAAGCAGAGCATCTTTGCAAGTTCCCAGGCAAGGAGATTTTTTTTTTTCATGTAACAGTGACAGTAAACAAACAGCATCTATCTCATGTTTACCTGCATCTCATATAACCAACATTAGGAAATAAAGCATCACTTAAAAACACACAAATTTTAGGAACGAATTTAAGGTTTTACATGTTAAAATCACTGATTATGAGATCCTTAGTAAGGCTGTATTCAGACTGACTAGCAAAACAGTCCTCTCATTTGAATGGAGCCAACACAGAGGACTCTGGCAAAACAACAAAACAGGGTAATTAACACAGGGTTGCCTGTTGAACCTGGCTCAACAAGGCATCGCAGTGGCCAATGAAATGCATGCAAGCAGACATTCCTGCTAGATGACTTTGCAATGTGAATGTCATATATTTGCTGCTTACCTCATGATCGTCTTGATGAAAGATTAAATAAATGTTGCCACGATAACTTTCCAAGGTTATGCAATCCTACAGATGGCATCTGTTAAGCCTTTAAATGCAATAATCTGTAACTCCGACTGGACTTACTGGATTGTCTTTTTGATCTCAATGCTACTCTACTGGTACATCTTGGGGACGACCTTGTTGCCCGTTTTACCATCTGTTAGATAAAGATGTAAAAGTAGCGTGGTCTTTCCATATTCACATGAGAAACTGGTCCAGACTGGTGTTGGTGCAAGTCCAGAGGTGCAACAAGACAGCTAGCTTTTACATAAAGACTAGAAATATCACCATTGTTGTTAAAAGCTGTTGAGCCAAACTGCTTTACAGTAGAGAAATAAAGTTGACATTGGAAATTTACCTAACTAGTTTGAACATTACAGTTAAGACCCTACAGCAATTTAGGATGTCACTTTACCTGAGTAATTTAAATGTTGTGGTTAAAATGCCGCACTAAAATACAAACCTACCAGACTAAATGGAATACTAAGGTTAACACCCTACAGAATTATATGCGGAAAACCCAATGAATCCATGGATTTCCTGTGAAGAGGCATATTTGTGACAGTGAAGAAGACGCCCTCCAGCAGAATCAGGGTTGGGGAAGGCAGTCATCTACCTTAACTGGTTGGGATTAGGCTAAAAGTGAGAGAGAAAGGGACTGCAGAAAGGGAAATCCAGGAGCTTCTGTAGTTGTCTCATTTACATATTGTGTCTTTTTCTTGAGCTGTGTTACTAATGTTAGCTACAGGCAAGCTTACATTTTGGAATCACCTGGATTTTATTCAAAGTCGGAGGCCGCTTATGCTCAGCGGCTTCCCTGTAGACTTCTGTGCATGGACTAATGTTCAGCTATTTGCTGTATTTGTATTTGTTTACTGTATTTTGTTTCTAGGTGAAGTGTGTTGTAATATTAGGCTATATGAATGAAATACGTCTGACTTACCCTGTAGCTTCACTGTGAGGACTGGACTTCTGCAGGGGTATGGAGTCACTGTTAGCTAACGTCATGGTAGCTGTTGATGGTCAATAAATACCTCCAAACGGTAGGTTGGCTCTGTCTTAAACAACACACTGTTTTGTATTTGTCCATATGTTAAATGCAGACGTTATGGCATATATGGATATGAAGGTTTTGGAGTTGTTAAAGGGCTCTTTCATGTAGAAAGGATAAGTAAAGTAAGTAATTATGTAAGGGCTTTTTCAGTGAGTAATGTCCAATGAGTAATTGCTAACATGTTTAAGGATCTCCTTCCACACTGGACAGTATATAACACATAACTGATCCCATCTCCATTTTTCGTTCCTTGCTTGGCTTATCAGCCATCGAAGACATTTTCTTTTCTTCCTCATACAATCAAACAAAAACTTGAAAATTCCTCTCATGTTTATCCTGGTATTACTTGAAATAAGCATGACTAAAAGTAAAGCTCATAAGAGTCAAGCTTATAAGACTTGTTTTCTTAAGCACAATCTGCAACACAGCCAGATCTTCAGAGAGTTATCTTAAGAGAGTTACAGTCTCCTTTTGACTTTGCACCTGCACAATGTTCCCTCCCTCCTCCACGCTTTGTTGGCAAGAGCTGTCGTGGTCATTCTGCATGCCCAGGCACATTATCAACTTGCAATTACACTCACACTCCTCTGTTCCACTCACACAAATGAACCAGCTGGTGATACAGCAACACTGCATTACAAACTCATTGACTACTTGCACATTCTTAAAAAAGAGGTCTTCCTATCACAAATAACCCTAATATGAACTTAATGCGAAGAAATGAATCTGTTGGAGCTTCATTCCGGCATACTGGAAAGTTAATAAAACAATATTGCGATTGGTGGAGAAAAAGAACTCTGTGGACCAAGCTTTAGATTAGGCCCCTAATGGCTCTGAAGCCGGAGGCTAAATTGAAATGTAAAACCCAGAGCGAGACCCTAATTCACCCTTATCTGTGTGAGTGACGAGCCTGCCTCCCCCTACCGAGATTGGGGCCATTGAGTTGGATGAACCGCAATTTGCTTTGTTAGAGGTAGGTGTATATGCATGTGCGGCCCAAATCACAGTATGGAGATATAGAATGCGTGTTTGGAATGCATTGCAATAAATGAGTGAGGTTCAAAGGCGCTCACTCTTCTTTTATTTTTTCTGTCTCTCTTTCTTCACACTCCTCGGTGAAGTGAAGCTGTAGCAGAGACTGGGCTGCAATGCAACACGGGAGAAAAAAGCATGTGTCAGTGTATGCAGATACAAATGTCTTAATGCATAATCATCTATGTCAAAGGAGAGAATTGGATCTTTATAATGTGAAACCTTCCTTTATTGACAACATGCTTTATGACTTCCCTGAATTGGCTGCACTAAAACACAAAAACACAACATCAACCCCCCTCCTCTTGTTCTCTCAGTCAACAGGCCACTCGTCCACCTGTTCCTATTATCTCGGTGATATCTCTTTCTCGCTCTCTACTCCTACTCCCTCTCTTTCTAATACACCTTCCTTCCTTCCCCCTTCCATCCTTCCTTCCTTCCTTCCTCCTCCACTCCTCTTTCTTTATCTCTTCTCCTTTTAGCACCACCGGTGGCTCCATCGCTGACCGTTCATTACCCTAATCAAATCCAGCAGCTGAACAAACACTTACTGCCACTCCACGAGCTGTTTTTTTTTTTTTTTTTTAAATCCCCGAACTCATTTGCATATGCGTCCAGTTAATTAGCGTGGGGGCGCAGGTGCGTGGTGATAATCATTATTAAACATGACAGTCACCTGTGACCGCACTGCCCTAGTCAACCCTACACATATACACACAGACCCATGCACTCTCAGACACACACTTCCTCTGCAGCCTCATCTTGGTGTCACAAGCCATCAATGGGCAAACTTGTGATGAAGTTTCCTGTTTCCTAGTCAAGTAGTCAGCATATATTTCGCACATGCATTCACCATTTTGATCAGTTATATATGCAGCGTAGCTTGTGGATGTTACAAGCTGAGCAGGTTTTAGAAGAGCAAGCGGGCCTGTCTCCAAACTACTTTAGTGTTCAGTGTCTTTTGGCAGCAAAGAGGGAAAAAAAAGAGGAAAAAATGATAAAAGAAAGTCATTGCCACTGAGAGTGAGCAAGAGAGACTGTGTGTGTGTTGGCCTGTTGACATGACTCTTGGTTCCTTTACTCCATTAACTGGGCCAAGATTTTTCTGTTGCTTTTTGCCAGTATCAGCATGCATGGCACTGTTGCATGCAAATTTACATTTTTATTTGTGTGTTTCTTTGTATGTGTGAATGTCGCTTGAAGTACAGAGGCATGTGTGTGTGCAATGTAGACTTTATGATAGGTTACATTGTGGAAAATTGGTGTGATCAGGTCTGACAGGTGAATTAAACATTAAAATAAGTAGTTCTCACCTATTTTTTAGCTGTTGCCGTAATTGGTGTTCTTATTGTTTAGAGCGCAATAAAACAGTGATGGTTAGCATCTTCAAATTTGTTTGCAGTTTGTTTATTGTTAAATAAATAGAATATTTCTCAGTTCTAAGCAAGCTTTTGCGTATCGACAAATTTAACAACCTGCCATTGAAGAGACCACGAAAGCATATGAATTGCATTAAAAACACTTTGGTGAATTTGTACTACATGTCTCTAGAAAGCAACACCCAAAGGAAAATTATAATTACTTCATTTTGTTGTAAATTAATCTATGAGTTCCACATGATAAGAGCCCATAAACAAGGTAAGGCTATCGGTGCTGCCTCCTTTTGTCTAAATAGATCTGTACCACCCTCTGCTGTATGTGTGTGAAAGTGCAGCACATTGTCATTGGATGTTGTTGGACATTTTTATTAGCAATAAAGTCACATAATCAGTCTCAATGGTATTGCCTTCAGAGCTTTTAAATGCTGTGCATACCCCAAGACTTACAGAGTTCATATTAACTACATTATTGCATGCTGCACAATACAGTTCAAAATGTGACCATGCACCTTCATTTAAAAGAAGTTCAAGTGACTTATGTAAAAAGTTGCACATCTGGAAGTAAAATTCATGAGGGTACTTAAAAGTTTGCACCCTCCCGAGAAAAAAAATCATGGCTGCATTGGTTTTGAACACAGTCTCCTTTAACTTCAATGCACTTTGTTCACTGATGTTAAGCTTCACTATCCCTTTGCAGAAGAATTTCACATCTTGAGCCTCCAGATTCTCCTCAACAGCATTCATTACTTCATCATCATTCTGAAAATGGCAAATGGTTTGGGAAAAAAAGTCAGACCGTAAAGTTCAGGAGAGTGAGGTGCATGGAGAAACAAGTCAAAGCCACATTTGGCTGCATCTGCCACCTGCACTGTGTGGATGGGTGCATTGATCTGGAGCAACATCAACCTGCCCCTTGTTGTTGTGATTGCTTCAAACATTTGCGTTTTCATTGACAGTGATAAAGACCTTAAAATATACATGACCAAAATGTGAGTTACGCCCCTGGTTTCTGGGTGAGAACTTCTTGAATTATCCTCGTGATTAGCACACCACATTGCAACACTGTGAGAGTGTTTCTGCTCCAGCCTCCCTGAAACTTAACAGGGTGGAGACATGAGCTAAATGACCGTCAGAACCACATGGTCAGTGTGATGAACAACAGCTGAAGCTCAGGGGCTCTGATCAGATTTTTTTTTTTCTTTTTAAAAAATTTGGCAGACAATTTTAGTGCACTTTTCCAGGCAGGGTGTTCCTGTAACAACTACAACTTTAAGTGAATGAGTGGTCTAGTACATAAAAAAACATTGTATTTGCTTTGTTACTGCATACCAAAAGGGATAAAATCTATGAAACCAATTGCAAAGTAACAAACGACAGCATCTGGTTTTCTGAACTTTCTGAACTTGTTCCATGTTTTGTTTCATGGTTTATATTTCAGTCCACTAAATGAGCAGGATAACTACGAAACTAAATAATAAATAATATAATAATTACATAATAAATAATAACTACTAGACCACTAACCTCAGAGCTTATTTCTCAAAAGAGAAAGTTCTGGAAGACTGTCATTTAAAGCACCACTCAAAATATTAGATGTCTCCAGACCTTAATAAAGCTGATAAAATGCGTTCTGTATATGTGTGTGTATTTGCTGTGCTTTATATTGCATTTGCTTGTGCATGCACACTGTACATTAGAGGCTATTCTCAACACCATGAGGAAAAATAACAAAATATTCATACTTCACAAAATGTAAAATTTATGATGGTCCTGACGAGACACATAACTCTCTTCTTCGATTTAATGACTATACTATCTGACATCCTCCAACAAATACTTCTGGGAACCTCTCTCAGGTCAGGGGCTGCGATACAAGAGATCAATGATGGAGACATGTTTTGGCCACTATTTCATTTCAAAGTTTTGTCAGAAATCTCCATTAATAATGATTTTACTCAATTACATTATCCAGTATGTGACACGTCCTAGTTTTGAACATGGGGTTTCCAAAATTCCACATAATTAATCCACCGTACACACAGTTTGTACTTGGGCAAAGTTCATGATGAATTTTGAAGTACATGCCTGCATACTGTAATTTTGAATGTGTACTTTTAGTAACAGAAAAGATTTCTAGAAAACCTAAATCTATTTAGATTCTGTCAATTAGATTAGTCCTATTAGGGTTTTGTACATACAGGAATTGTCAAAACTGTTGACTGTATCAGATTTATTCATGCTGCTTTAGTGCCACCTAATGGTGACGTGCCTTCACATTTTGGAGGTTGGGAGTCCTTGTAGCTGCACAGATCTAATGAAAAGGCCACGCTTAGCACTGATGTCAACGGAGGTTAATTCTTAATTCTTCTATGTCTGTCCCTTCAGTAAACACCGTGTAACACCGTAAAAACTAGACACAATAAACAAAATGCACATTAAAAACAGACAGTTGGGGATCTTTCAGTCTCTCTGTTAGCATATTCAGGTGAACAGGCTCCATATCATACAAATGCACCAAATAACACACCACAGAAACCTGTATAATATTGTCCACGCAAAATAATACAACACTACAAATGAAATCCATTTGTTCCATTATCTATACACCGCTTAATCCTCACTAGGGTCGCGGGGGGGCTTTAGCCTATCAGGCTCCGTTTCCGCAGCGGCGGGGATATTCGTAGATCCACTTTGATATCCCGATTCCAGCACAGAGAACGAATAGTCTGCTAGTCGGCTATTCGGGCTCAGCCCTAGTTTTAAAGTGACCTATTTTGCACAGTCTGTTACCATTTGTACCCTTTTACATTTTTTACCTCAGTTTTGAATTATGTATGAACAGCAAAAACAATGAATTGACAATTGAACACAAGTTAAATATACATCACAACCTGTCTCGCAGACAGTTACAGTCCTCTTTGATTCAGTGGAAGGGCAGTTTTCCCAAAAAATGCATAACACTTACTACTACTTAGTACTTACTTACTTACTACTATAGATGTCAATGAGCAATTAATAAAATGATATAGGTTTTGTATCTCTCATCCAACAGGACCGCTGTTATAAACTGAAGTCACTGATAAGTTAAAAAATGAGTTCTTTGGATTAATTGTTGGGTCTGCATGAAAAAAAACAACTATATCTTTATTTATTTTTTTCTTTAATCACCAAGTCAAGCTGGAAAGAAATATACACATGCCAGGGACTTTTAATAACCTGACAACTCAAATGTTGCTCTCAAATTTTCTGTGTACAACATTCAGAACCACTGGATGTCGCTACTAAACCAGTGTCTAAGACCAAATCTAACTGGTACTTTGGCCACACCTTCCGCCTCCCTTCAATTTCATATAAAGCCAGAAAGTGGACTTCATGGGAGACGACCAAGGAGGACACCATTGTTGAAAACAAATCCAAAAAAACCAGACTGGAGTTTGTCAAACTGCATGTTGACAAGCCACAAAGCTTCTGGGAGAATGTCCTATGGACAGACAAGACAAAACTGGAAGCATATCAAGAAAAGAACACTGTCCCTACTGTGAAACATGGAAGAGGCTCTGTTATGTTCTGGGGCTGCTTTGTTGCATCTGGCACAGGGTGACTTGAATCTGTGCAAGTGCAGTACATTTAGATTTAACATTGAGATTTAGATTTAAGATTTAGATTTAGATTTAGATTTAGCATTTAGATTTAGATTTAGATTTAGATTTAGATTTTAGATTTTAGATTTAAGATTTAGATTTAGATATAGCATTTAGATTTAGATTTAACATTTAGATTTAAGATTTAGATTTAGATTTAGCATTTAGATTTAGATTTAATATTTAGATTTAGATTTAGCATTTAGCTTCACCATTTAATTTCCACCTCAAATGTGAAGAAAATGAGCAAAATTTTCAAAATTTATCAGCTAGAAAAGTGTGACTGAATTTTTACATTCGGCACCCCATACAGGGTACAATGAAATCTTCAGACTATCAAGGTATTCTAGAGAGAAATGTGCTGCCCAGTGTCAGAAAGCTTGGTCTCAGTCACAGGTCATGGGTCTTGCAACAGGATAAAAACAAACAAAACACACAGCTAAAAACAGCCATGACTGCTTTCTGCTGCTCTAGAAATGACAGCTGTGCTTGCCGTTCTGTACCCACTAGATGGCAGCATGTTTACTTAATGCTGCTGTATCAGTGAAACCTAGGGAGGAGACTGACTCTCCTCTGAACAGCCTCAGATGGCTTATCCTGCTTAGCTGATGTCTCTTAGGAGTGGTAGTGCAAGTCGCCTCGAGCCAAACTTCAAATGCCACTAACAATGTGGCAACCTCTGTCCCTACAAGTTTGAATCCAACTG
Source organism: Stegastes partitus (assembly GCF_000690725.1). Taxonomy (NCBI): domain Eukaryota; kingdom Metazoa; phylum Chordata; class Actinopteri; family Pomacentridae; genus Stegastes; species Stegastes partitus. Next base: position 399,191 of record NW_007578019.1, read on the forward strand.
TGGTTTTATGACTTGGATGAGTTAAACAGGAGGTTTTCTGGAAAAGGAGGCAAACTGTGAAGAAATATGTGCACATGCATGCATGCTCATGTGTCATATACATAAGTGATGTGCATATCTAAGCAGTTGGGTGGGGGCATTCTTCTGTGCATGACTACTCCATTGCAGTATAGGCACATGCATGCATCTACAGTAGGAGCATTATGCGCCAATGCATGGTGATGGATGCTTTGGTAGTGGTTGGATGAGTTCTTACAGCCTAATACAGACTTTATTAAGGATAAAAGATATACAAAGAAAGAAGTCCCATTCATGGGTGGGTGTGGCGGTTGGGAAGGACAGCTTGAAGAGAGGCACATTACAAAGAAGCTCTTGGGGAACCGATTGAAGGTTTAGGCCCTTGTTAATTATTGAAGCAACAGCAATTGTTGTGCCTTAGTCAGCAGTGTGTCGCTTTACTTCCCCTTTGCCTTCGCACACACCATATATACAAGTACTGCAAATAGCAACAATTATGTTCAGTAATTTGTCAGAATAGATTGCACTGTCTTGTCCAGTGAGTGCGCTGGGATGTTGCAGCCTTTCACGACCCCAAGAGGATAAGTGGGTTATAAAATCAGTGATGAACTGAGGTACTATTGTTTAAGGTCAATTGTACGTCAATGGGGAGCTTACAGTTCACAATAGACATTGTGTAAAGATTATTGATTATGTCGTTAAGCTACTGTGTTTTGACTGATTCTGTTACGAAAGAGCACATAGATCAATAAACGATTGTAAAAGCTGAACATACCAATACAATCCGATAGATTTCAACAGAGAGAGAGTGAAGAGAAATTAGGACATGGCATGTTGTCCAATAGCCCATTAGTATCTTTAAAAGTGAAATACTATGTTTTAAATGTCTGAAATTACTGCCCCTTAATACCACCTTTTTTTTATTTTTTTTTAATCACATCTCCTTTGCAGACGGAATAGAACTGTTAGGATTAAATATCATCTTGCAGTGTCCTGAGGTGTGAACAGCCTGACAACCAGAAACTCATCTTTCAGGGTCTTTTTCTGTGGATACTCTTTGCATACTGGTGCAGCATGTTCTTTGATCTTTTCTTAGCCCTGTGCGCTTGGCCCCAGGCTGCTTTTATTCAGGTGGAAAATGGAGGTTAGACCTAACTGGACAGAGCACAGTGAGGAGGAGCACTGATGGGGGGATGGGGACACCTTGCCTGTTGTGGCTTATGTTGGTGGTTCTGGATGGAAGTAGGTCAAAGGTAGGTCAGCATCTCCACTGACAGACAAGTCCATCCAGTTGGCATTATTAAGAGTTATGATCCCTGTTGGTGAGGTATGGAGGGAAGGAGGTCACTTCATCATCCTTGGGATTTGATTGGATACCCAAGATGTATACATTCATCCTCAGTGTTCAGTCAATGCCTGCTGCTGGATCGCATCATATGTTGTCCTGTAGTTTCCTCATCCATCATTTTTCTAAATGCAGACTCTGGGTTGAAGCTAATTTGCATGTTGACAGAGGGTTGCATGTTATAAATCAGAAGGCTTTAACATAATTTTTTGCGACAGTAGGACTGTATTTTTTTGTTTGAGCAAAGGAGGATGGATGACAGACACCGTGTTAGATATGTCTCATTTCTGAGCTCTAGGACTGTAATCAGGCAAGCAGGGCGTTTCGTTTTCTAGGTGACACTTAGTGCAATGAGTAAGTATTTTCAAGGTCTGATTGTGGGTAGCATATTACTAGGTATTAAAGTGCCTATTTGAATTCAGAGAGAGCTGTCTGATTCTCCTCTGTATTACTGCCTCATCCCCGTCTCTCTCTCTCTCTCTCTCTCTCTCTCTCTCTCTCTCTCTGAGACTTACAAGTGTAATCCTCAAGAAAACAACTGAGAAGTTTGAATAAATCCATTCTATTGATCAGGTACAGCATACATTGCCCTGAGCCTTGAAATCATATCCAGTTGTTTACTTTCTTGATATTCTAGAAAATGTTATTCTCAGTGCATATTTTTCTCAAAAACCTGATCACAAAGACACCTTACCAAGCTAGTCAAGTTAAGGACTACGGACAGTATCTGGATGAGTGATTATGGCAGTAATCACAAATTATATGATATGTAGTCAAATATTTGTTATATCATTATGAATAGTATGAATACCCAATGGTGCCCCTGCAAAATAGTGTTTTCATGGAACGTTTGCATGCAGGAAGGTAAACACTGTCATTAAAAAGGCTACCTAACCAAATAAGCCAGGCAGGTCTGCTGAAACTAAATCCCCTGCACAACTTTCCATTTTCATATGTTGCTGTTTTCCATAAAGAAGATTTTGAAAATGGTAGTGGCAGGCTTATAATCAAACTCTACATCTGTTGAATCAGACTGGTCCAGAGATAACAAACTCCACCTGCCAGTCAGGTAAATGTCATTTGTTTAACCTGAAAATATGCTTAAGTGTAAAAATGACTGTTGAATCAATAACTTCTCTTCACTTAATTTCATTATGTAGCTACAGGAATTTTACCCACTTCTCTAGTACAGGACATCCATTTTAATACCATAAGATTGAAACACATTCTCATACATGTAAAGCTTTTCCCTCACCAGAATGATCCTTTTAGTGTAAGAAGAAAAATAAAATAAAATAAGGAAAAAGCTAAGGCAAATGAATCTGAAAGAACTGGTTTTTTTTTAGCACATTTTCTTGCACAAGTCAAAATAAATTAGGCAGTATAGAGCTCGTGGAGGCAAAAGCAGATGGAGTACACAGATAAGAAGATTCTGACAACACATCCATATCTACTTACAGTGTGAAACTGATGGAGACAGAAACAGATTCCTTGTCTCCCCAGCTGACCTTGGTCGCAGCCGAGCTGCGACTCGAGGGCAGAAACCCAAATAACCCAGCCATGAAAATAAAAATCAATGCAGGAAGCAGATCGGTTGCCAGAAGGTAGTCCTCCAAGGTCAACAGCCCCGGCTGGCTGGCTATCACATTCAGCTTTCCACCCAGTCACACAGATGTAGACAAACAACAGACATGGAGGGGGAAAAAAAGACCACAACAATATTCACTCCACCACAGATCAGCAGTTAGCTTGTTTCTAGAAAGAAGTAGTGGGAAGGGGAATCTATTTTCCACTCGTGTTTGGACAGAAATAACCCAGTGGGATGCATCGTTCCTGTTTGCTGTAATTGCATCACAGCTGAATGGTCCACTTTAAACAACTCTGGCAGTTTAGGAACTAAATCTTCTGGTAGTGCTTAAAAGATACACAAGCCTGGTTAGTGAGTTGCTAAATTCAGGGTGGGTAATTTATGTCTGAAATATCTGAAATCTCGATTTTCTGCTCACTGCAGAGCAAACTATTCTACCACACTGTTTGGTATGCATTGGGAGTATTGAGTGAATAGATGATGGAGAGGTTTCAGACATGGCTAAGGCATTTTGTGAGACAGATATTTTGACCTTAAATGCTATATAAGGATGAATGACACATCAGCACTTCATCCCACTGTACAGAAGTGAAGCCTAAATGTCATAGAAAATGGGTGCTGCTATGGGGGCATTATTATAGCAAAACTATTTGTCCATGCGCATGGAGAGTTGTCTGTCTGTATCTCAATCTGTTCGTTCGAAGTGAGATTTGTCAATGTGTAAAAGAAGTTGTCAATGCGAACCGGACTCTACAAAAGTTGTCTCACAATTTGTCTGTCTGTAATCAGGTTTTCAAATGTGTAAAAAATCTGCTCATCTGTATTAAAATTCGGACATGTAATAAGAGTTGTCAGTGCATACAAAGAGTTGTTTATGCGTACAGAGGTATTCGTAGTTGAAAAGTTTATGTATTTGAGTCAAGCGGTTTCACCATTGGCTGTCTTTTCACACATGACTTTTACTACACTTCTACCGTGAGAGGATCTGAAACTGAAGAATATCTGAAAGTCAGGGTTTTTGGATCCTGAGCTCAGGCTTACAAGATCATCCATTGTGGCTGCTACCGTTTTGCTGCCCTGTACCTCAGTAGTTACGCCGCCTGCAAGCCATCAGTTCAACAATTCTACAGTTTCATTTAGCAGACGCTTTTATTAAAAGCGACGTACATCTGAGAGCAGATACAACACAAGCAAGGATCTAGTCAGGAGAAAACAATCTGGATAAGTGCCGTAGAACAAGTTCAAGTGCCATAGGGCATTGATGCCAATAGCAGGCTGTAGGGAGGTAATAGGACATTTTTTTTATATTTCTTTTTTGTTTGTTTGTTTGTTTTCAGTCTGTCAAATGAAGGTCTGCTAAATGAAATTGTAGAACTGTAGAACTGCAAGCCATCAGGCATCAGAGTCTTTGAGCGTACGTGACATTGTGAGGCAGAGAGTAGACAACGATGGAATCCCGACCGCACACACTGAGTACATGTTCATGTTTTTGGCAGTTTGTATAATTAGTGAGGCAATTATTAGGCCTTCTAACAATATAACATTACAGGTATATGTGAACAAGTTAGATCTGCTGAGTTTATAGGTCACTGAGCAAACTCTTTCATGATAGCTTGCAGGCAGCGTAGCTACTGAGGTACAGAGCAGCAGAGCAGTAGCAACCACAATGAACGATCCTGTGAGCCTGAGCTCAGAACACAGAAACCCTGATTTTCAGATACTCTTCAGTTTCAGATTCTCTCATGGTAGAAGTGTAGCAAAAGTCATGTGTAACAAAACAGCCAATGGTGAAGCCGCTCGACTCGAATACGTAGATTTTCAACTACAAATACCTCTGTATGCATTGACAACTCTTTGTACGCATTGACAGCTCTTATTACATGTCCAAATTTTAATACAGATGAGCAGATTCTCACTTGGGATGAACAGATCGAGATACAGACAGACAACTCTCCATACGCATGGACAAATAGTTTTACTGCAATAATGCCCCCATATGCTGCAATCTTACACTGTCGATGCAAACAGAGTCTGCGCAGCAGTGACCACGGTGGAGACATAGAATAAACATCCAGTCTTCTGCTAACAGATCAACTGACCTTTCTCCCAGCAGACTCTGGTCATTTCTTTACGCAGAACACATCAATGCAGAGTCAAGAGTCAAGGGGCAGTTCAGTTAGCAGTGGTGTCTGTCTGAGCTCACCGACATCAAATTACACCAGCATCTTCCTGTATTGCAACCTCACTGACACGACTTACTGTACTGATACATGTTAACTGAGCCATCCATGTCGTCGTCAATGTTATACACTTGTGCTTTGTTTTTAAAATGTTCAACATGAGAAAAGCATTATGTGTTTAAGAGTGGCCCAATGCGCATTGAGCTCCACATGGAAACACAAAAACACAACTGATGTGCAGCAAAGAGCCAAACTTATAGTCAGCAACATAACCCAAAACCCATGTTTGCTCCTCAGAAGTCTAAACAGAAGCTACTATTGCATCCAGTAGGCTATAAACAATGATACATTGAAGAATGTCAGGGATAGGATGGCCATGAAGTTCTCCCCTGAGTTTCTTACTTGCAGAGTCCATCTTGTCTTGGAGTTTAAAGAAGGGGCACGCCTCCAAAGCAGGCTTTTTAATTGGCTCCCTGAGTAGGTGTGATCTAAAAAATGATTGGATTATAGGTGTGTCCTGATTGGCCAGTTCAAACTGAAAAGACAAGCCGCTGCCCTTTATATGTGAGCGTGTAAGAAGAGGCTGGTTGGTTGCTGGTTGGTGGACGAGAGATGGCAGAGGAACGTGACGGCTCCCTAAGTGACTTAGGAGAGATGGAAGTAGGTGGCGGGAGATATGAAGGTGAATGGAATGTTGTTGGAAAGCATAAACGCAAAAAAAGGGGGAGGAAAACAGTGGATAGTGATTTCGAAGAAGGAGCAGTGGTATTTGGGGGAAAGGAGAGAGGAGTTCAAGGTAATTGCGAGCCTTGCGAGAGAAGGAGCTTCGTTCAGCAAATGGAATCCAGTTCGACATACAAAAATCATCAGTAAAGAAATTGGGGAGGTAAGGAGTGCTAAGATACTGAGAAATGGATCATTGCTAATAATTTGTAGAGATGGAGCACAACAGAAAAGAGCAATCAGAATGAATAAAATAGAGAGCAGGGAAATGAAATGCACGCTGGCCAGAAGCAAAAAGTTTGTCAGGGGAGTCATAACAGGGATCCCGGTAAGAGTATCTGAGGATGAGGTGAAAGAAAATATAACAAATGCAAAAGTGAGTGAGGTCAAATGTCTGAAAGCAAACAAGGATGGAATTAAAAGTGGTAGTCTCTCGGTTATGATCACCTTTGATGAAATAAGACTTCTGGAAAAGATATGCATAGGGTACAAGTGTTGTAATGTGAGACCATATATTCCACCTCCAGTAAGATGCTATAAGTGCCAGAGGTTTGGACATGTTGCAGCGGTTTGCAAAGGAAAGCAAAGATGTGGCAGACGTGGGGGAGACCATGAATATGGCAAATGTGAGGAGGGGGCAAAACTGAAGTGTTGCAATTGTGGAGGGGAGCATAGCTCAGCATACCGTGGATGTGAGGTTAGTAAAAAAGCAGCAGAGGTGCAGAGAGTTAGGGTTTCCCAGGGAATGAGCTATGCAGAGGCAACAAAAATGGTTACAGGACGCATACAAGAGGCAAAACAAAATGACATTAAGAACAAAGATGCAGAAAAATGTAAAAGAGGTGAAAAGCTGAAGGAGGAAACTCTGCTAGTGAGTAAAAAGGACTTTGTACTGTTCATGACAGATATAATTAACTGCTCAGCGCAAACAAAAAGTCGAAATGAAAGGATCAAAATAATTGTCAAGTCAGCTGAAAAAGTACCTTGATGTAAAGGGACTGAGTAGTGAAGATGTCAAAAGACATTCTTAATGAAGATGCCCAATCATCTCAAACATGGAATGGTTCTTCTTAATGGTATTAATGTTATTGCAGTGGAATGCGAGAAGTTCAATTGCAAACGGACAAGAGTTTAAAAATATATTGATGATTTGAGAGAAAGACCGAATGTACTTTTTATTGTGAGGAGTGAGGACATTGGGGGTGAGATAGAGCATCATGCTCTATCACCAGACTGTGTGCAATATGTTGCTGTATCTGTATATTGTATACTGTACTATGTTGTTGTTGTCATTATTGTTATTATTGTTGCTGTTGTTGCTGCTGATTTTGAATGATTTTGATTTTGAATTTGAATGCTGATTTTGAATTTTGAATGCTGTTGTTGTTGCTGATTTTGTGTTGGTATTGTGTTGTTTTTTTTCTGGTGTAGCAATTTCACTGAGATCTTGTACCAAAGGGATCAATAAAGTTTTATTCTATTCTATTCTATTCTATTCTATTCTATTCTATTCTATTCTATTCTATTCTATTCAAGAGACATGGCTGAAACCACAGTTGGTTTTTAATATAAAAGGATACTTTGCAGTCAGAAAAGATAGGGAATCTGGTAGAGGGGGAGGAGTTGCAACATTCATACAGAATGGAATAAGATATGAAGTTATACAGGTAAATTCTGATCATGAAGCAATCGTGATTAGGGTATGGACGGAAAAAGGTTCTGTAGATGTACTACTATTATCCATATGAGAAATTAAGCATAGATACACTAAAGGAACACGATATAATAGGCAGAACACAGAATCAGTAATTGACCTCACATTGGGAACCAGTGCAATAGCAGGTGTAAGCACATGGAGGGTGGATAAAAACATAACAGTTGGCAGTGATCACTATTTGGTGATGACTATAGTTGGAACAAAAATTTGTTTTGAAAAGGAAAAGAAAATTCCTAGATGGAAACTAAGAAATGCTAATTGGGATTCCTTCCAAAAGACAAATGCAAACAGACTTAAAACACTACAAGAGGAGATCCTGGTAGATGTTGACAGATTTAACAAGGAAAAAGTAAATGCAATAATTCATTCTGCTGAGGAAGCAATCCCTAAAAGTATGGGTGCTACACGCACTAAGAATGTTCCCTGGTGGAATGATGACTGTGGCAAAGCCATTAGAGCCAGAAATAAAGCATTTAGACAACTTTAAAAAATCTATTCACAAGAGGCTCTGATGCAATATAAAAGGGCCCAGGCTATTTTGAGGAGAGTAATTAGAACACAAAAACGCACATTTTGGAGGCAATATTGCAGCAGCATTGGTAGTGAAGCACAGCTATCAGATATCTGGGGCATCATTAGGAGAACGGGGGGGTCAGAAGAAGTTATGAACTACCAGTATTAAGTAGTGGGGACAAAATGGGAATAAATAATGTGGAAAAGGCTGAACTTCTTGCTCAAACATTTAGGAAAATACACAGTTCAGAAAATCTCACAGAGGAGGCCAAGCAGAGGAGATGTACAACCTTAATAAGGTACCCCAACATATTGGAGAAATTGGAGATGTCAGGAGATCCATTGACCTGAATTTTAATATGTCTGAGCTGAGAAGAGCGATCACCAGTGCTCGTCAAACTATTCCTGGGAAAGATGGTGTATGCTACAAAATGTTGGAACATATGACAGAGGAAGCACTAAACATAGTGTTGAGATTGTTTAATAAAGTTTGGGAGTGTGGTCAACTTCCCTCAGTGTGGAAACAAGCAATAATAGTGCCAGTTCAAAAACCAGGAAAGGACCCCTTAGACCCATCTAGCTACAGGCCTATCACCTTGACATCACATCTGTGTAAAATCATGTAACGAATGGTCACAGAAAGATTAACAAATGTAGTAGAATGTAAGGCTCTTCTGTCTCCGCATCAAAGTGGATTTCGCAGGGGTCGGAACACAATGGACTCTGTGCTGTGTTTAGAGTCTGACATCAGGAAAGCACAGACCAACAAGGAAGTGGTGATAGCTGTCTTTTCTGATGTTGAAAAAGCATATGACATGCTCTGGAAAGAAGGTCTTCTCATTAAATTAAAATTGCTGGGAATTGGTGGGAGGGCATATAACTGGGTGTTGAATTTTTTAATCAACAGAAAAATACAAGTAAGAGTGGGGTCAGAATATTCCAGTATATATGAGGTAGAGAAAGGTACTTTTCAATATAATGATCAATGACATATTTTCTAAAGTGGAAAGAAATAGAATAGAGTTTTCAGATTTCTTGGGGTCTGGTTTGATGAAAGACTTATGTGGAGCACTCACATAGAAAAAGTTGTGTCTAAAAGTAAGAGGGTCGTGAATGCAATGAGGTGTCTGGCAGGACAGGAGTGGGGAGCCAGTAGAGCATCTCTGCAAAATATATACTGGGCTCTTGTGAAGTCAATATTTGATTATGGATGTATCGCTTATATGTCGGCAGCAGAAACAAATCTGAAGCAGCTGGATGTTGTGCAGGCTCAGGCCCTAAGAATCTGCAATGGAGCTTTTAAATCATCTCCAGTATCAGCGATGCGGGTGGAAATGGGAGAGATGCCTCTGCGAATTAGGCGAGTCAAATTAATGCTGCCGTACTGGGCCAGTCTCCAGGGGCATCGCGATGACCGTCCTCCAAAGACCATCTCAGAAAACTGTTGGGAGCACAATAAAACAAGTATTAGAAGCTTTGGATGGATTGGTAGGGTGAAAGCACAGAATGTAGGATTAAGTAAGATACAGTACAGCCCCACAGTGTCAATCCCTTCCACTCCTCCTTGGATATTCCATCTGCCTATGGTAGATCTCAATATAAATCAAAAATTGAAGGGTAACTCAGGAAAGCAACCAGTATGGCACATAGTCCAGAGTTATTTTGACCAGCGCTACTCAGATTCAGTGTTTATCTTCACAGACGGATCCAGAGATCCAGATCGGGATGTGCAGGCGCAGCGGTATATATCCCGAAGAGCAACACAAATATTAAGAAGAGAGAGAAGGATAAAAATGGATGAAGATATGTAGTAGTTACTCTATCACCTCTCATTTAGTAAGGGCATTTTATGAGATTTTTCACAAATCTGCCAACTAAATCATTACCAAACTGTTTCTTCACCAATATGTGTATAGAGGTGTGCAATAACATGCCTTAAAATGTTGAAGTTCAACTCACGTGGGAAAAACTGAAAAAAACCTGCTCAAGTTAGGGTACTGATAAATGATTGACGAAAAATCAATTTTTAAAAAAAAATCGGGCCTTTTGTAACTTATGAGGGGTCAAATCAGGGTTTTTTCATGATTCTGAGTTGATTGTTAGCATTTATATTTCACCAAAAACACTTCATTGTTGAAAAAGGCCACACTCACTTTACATTTACATTCACAGTAGCTTTTATTTCACTTACTTATGTCACACTCAGAGTTATTTCTCATTCACAGTGTCAGAAGCTTCAAGAGTCATTGTCTATTTCTTCTTCAGACTCAGCAATGTCATGACTGCAGTTTCTGCATGTAGGGCCTTTACAGACTCCACAGGCCGAGATGCACGTGACTCCATTTGTCTTGCAGCTGCACCGCCAGTTGCTGTAATCTCCATGACAATTACAGCTCGTGAGCTTCAGTAGCTCCTCAGGAGCCATGGGATCTTGTGTTGGACCTGGCTCATACCCATGCACACCTAATGTCCACCCATAGTCACTGGGCTTCAGAGACATGCTCTGTAGAAGGATCCAGTCCCGGGTCTGCAGAGTGAATGCTGTGCAGCTGCACCCTCTGTTAGATGTAGAGTCTCTGGTTTAAGACCATCCATCCATTATCTGGGGTCACAGGGGGCTGGAGTCTATCCCAGCTGACTCAGGGTGAGGGCAGGTTCACTTGGACAGGTCACCAGTCTATCACAGGGCTACAGTTAGGGACAGACAACCAAGCACACTCACATTCACACCTACGGACAATTTAGAATCACCAATTAACCTCAACGAAGCCACCCATGCTGCACAGGGAGAACATGGAGACTCCACGCAGAAAGATCCCGAGTGTCCTCACTGGGACATGAACCGGCGACCTTCTTGCTGCGAGGTGACGGTGCTAGCCACCGAACCACCTTGCAGCCCTTCTTGAGAACATGTTGTACCACATTTCACCCAATGTAGTATCTGCTCCATGATAAATGTACTGGAAAATCGAAGCCTGAACCACTGCCTCCTTGGTGGCTTCTGTGTCAAGTAAGATGTCCATGTACTCATACATGTCCCCTGCACAAAACATGTGCAGAAAACATGTGCAGGGCACATGGATGAGTACATGGACATCTTCAGCTGCAAGACAAATGGGGTCACGTGCATCTCGACCTGTGGAGTCTGTAAAGACCCGACATGCAGAAACTGCAGTCGTGATGTTGTTGAGTTTGAAGAAGACATAGACAATGACTCTTGAAGCTTCTGACACTGTGAATAAGAAATAACTCTGAGTATTATACACTGCTCAAAAAAATTAAGGGAACACCTAAACAACACAATGTGACTCCAAGTCAGTCACACTGTGAAACCAACCTGTCCAGGTAGGAAGCAACACTGATTGTGAATCAATTTCACCTGCTATTGTGCAAATGGAGCAGACAACAGGTGGAAATGAGAGGCCGTTAGCAAGGCAACCCCTGTAAAAGAGTGGTTCTGCAGGTGGTGACCATAGACCATCTGTTCTCATCCTTTCTGGATGATGTTTTGGGCTCAGGTAGTGTAGCTCATCCAGGATGGCACATCAATGTGAACTGTGGCAAGAAGATTTGTTGTATCTCTCAGCACAGTGTCCAGAGCCTGGAGGAGATACCAGGAGACAGGCCAGTACACCAGGAGACATGGAGGGGGCCATAGGAGGTTAACAACCCAGCAGCAGGACCGCTACCTCCTCCTTTGTGCAGGAGGAGCACTGCCAGAGCCCTGTAGAATGACCTCTAGCAGGCCACTAATATACATGTTTCTGCTCAAACTGTCAGAAACAGACTCCATGAGGTGGTATGAGGGCCCCACATCCACCAGTGGGGCTTGTGCTTACAGCCCAACACCGTGCAAGGAGATTGGCATTTGCCAGAGAACACCAAAATTGGCAGATTGGCCATTGGCACCCTGAGCTCTTCACGGATGAGAGCAGGTTCACACTGAGCACATGTGACAGACATGACAGAGTCTGGAGACGCCGTGGAGAACGTTCTGCTGCCTGCAGCATCCTCCAGCATGACCAGTTTGGCGGTGGGTCAGTAATGGTGTGGGGAGGCATTTCTTTGGAGGGCCCACAGCCCTCCATGGGCTAGCCAGTGGTACCCTGACTGCCATTAGGTACCAGGATGAGATCCTCAGACCCATTGTGAGAACATATGCTGGTGCAGTGGGCACTGGATTCCTTCTGATGCATGACAATGCTAGGCCTCATGTGGCTGAAGTGTGTCAGCAGTTCCTGATGATGAAGGCATTGATGCTATGGACTGGCCTGCCCGTTCCCCAGACCTGAATCCAACTGAGCACACCTGGGACATCATGTCTGGTTGCACCACAGAGTGTTCAGGAGTTGATGATGCTTTAATCCAGGTCTGGGAGGAGATCCCTGAGGAGAACATTCAACACCTCATCAGGAGCATGCCCAGGTATTGCAGGGAGATCCTACAGGCACATGGAGGCCACACACACTACTGAGCCTCATATCGACTTGTGTTGAGGAATTTCCACAAAAGTTGGATTAGCCTGTAATGTGATTTTCCACTTTTATTTTGAGTATGATTCCAAATCCAGACCTCCATGGGATAATAATTTAGATTTACATTGATAATTTTTATGTTATTTTGTTCTCATATTATGAATATTTCATTCATTGAGATCTAGGATGTTTCATTTTAGTGACCCTTTATTTTTTTGAGCAGTGTATAAGTATGCGAAATAAAAGCTACTATGAATGTAAATGTAAACGTGTGTGTGGCTTTTTTCAAAGATGGAGTGCTGGTGGTGAAATATAAATGCTAACAATCAACTCAGAATCATGAAAAACCCTGATTTGACCCCTCATAAGTTACTTAAGGCCTGATTTTTTTAAAAATCGATTTTTCGTCAATCGTTTATCGGGACCCTAACTTGAGAAGCTTTTTTTTCAGGGTTTGCCACAGGAGTTGAACTTCAACATTTTAAGGTATGTTATTGCACACCTTTACAAACGTATTGGTGAAGAAATTGTTTGGTAATGATTTAGTTGGCAGATTTTGATATTTTTCCCTTTCTATATTATGTTATAAGCACTCTCTAAGAGCCATACACATATATGTACAAGCAAGGCCTCATGTCTGTTGTAGTTACTCGTTGCTTTTTCCTGTTAAAATGAGATTAAATGGTAAAAATTTATTTTCACCTATATGTATGAATTTCATTTGTAAAGTCAGTCCAAATAAACATGTTCCTCATTAATTTTAACCCCTAGATGCACAAAGTTTTATATTTCATCCTCCATTTAGGAGAAACGACTATTTTGAAGAAATAACTACAACTTCCAGTAGCGTTACAATACATCATGATTGGATACACCATGAAATATGTAGTTCTTCTTGGGGTTTACAACTAGGCTTGTGTTTTTGTATTAATAAACTAAAATAAACGGATTGAAGTACTGACAAATGTGCTACTGTTAAAGTATAATATGTGTGGGTATGAAATAAGTGTAAAAGAGTACATCATGTTGTGTGTGTTTTTATTACACTGGCAGTGTTTGGGGGAAATTAGCACTTGAAAAATACTTCTATAAAGCTAATAGTTTAAGGTCAACAGTCACGGGATGTTATAAGGAACACATATAATATTTGATGATAAGAATGGAGGAATGTTCTCAAACAAGCATTCAAAAAATCTTTTCCAGATGTTATTGAGGCGTCAGGTGAAAAACATAGAGCATTCTTCTACAAGATGTTTAACAGAATGATTACAAAGGAAAAAAATGCTCAATACAACATTTACATTTTTTTATTTTTCTTTTTACAATGTTGTCAATGCTTCCGAAGACAGGACATTTTTAAAAGATATATTCTATATTGACAAAGGTGGAACATTATGCCTACAATGTTTTTCAGACAGGACACACTATCAGATTTACCCATTTATTTGGGATCACACACATACACTGAGTTTGATGGTGACTCTGCTCGTGATGCTCTGGAACAATCTGAGCAAGCATGACACAGATAATCCCTGAGTTCACAAACCCCCAGCAGAGCCTTGAATTTACAATTTACAATTTTTCAAATTCAGTATAAACATGAGAACAAGTACAAGGAGACCAACTAAATAGTCTTCACTTTACAGAATCCAGATTACATAGTTCCAAGTAACAATAATGAACCATCTGCAACCTACAGGCCCATGATATGGGAAACACCGGGGTTATATGATTTGATTTGACTTGTAAAGCGTTGTTTACAACATATGTCATCACATAGCACTTACGTGGTAAGGTAAAGACCTTGCAATTTAACCAGAGAACCTAGCAATCCAAATTACATTTGGACTCCCTCCTGAGCAAGCAGGAGGAACCAAACCCCCGGCAAAACCAGGCTCAGTAAAGGCGGCCATCTGCCTCAACCAGTTGGGTGAGAGTGATTGGTTATTTAGTAGATGGTTATGAAATTGAACTCTTTTTTTAAAAGGGAGGTGGTTGGGGAGGAGGAGGAGATTTGTCGATCTGCAGAGGCTGGAGTAGCAGCGATGCGGTGAGCGTGAAGCGGGCAGAATGAATGAAAGCTGCCTCAGTTATAAAGCACGCTAAGTGGGTGGGCTGGACTTTAGCGATGAACGATTGGACAGGAGGGGCCTTGTGACACCCTGACTCCGTGCCTGTCTGAACTAACGCGAAGCTCTATTTTTGACAGGACACTGTGTCAGATTTACCCATTTATTTGGGATCACATACATTGAGTTTGGCGGTGACTCTGCTTGTGATGCTGTGGAACAATCTGAGCAACCATGACACAGATAATCTCTGAGATCAAAAACCCCAAACTGCGCTCCCAAGGGAGCAGATTAGCAGAGTCACCTTGAATGAAGTGGACTTTGAGAAAATTAGCCGATGTGTAGCGACGAGCGTGTCGCATTTCCTTTGAATTTGGCCACCCGTACAACCATCACATCTGAATGCAGGAATCAGCACCTGCTGAGTGCACGCAGATCATCATCTGGCAAGGCACTATTATAGTGACCTGCTACAAAGGAAGTACACTATGTGAGACTATGTGTAGTGACACCCTAGTCACATTTCCTCTGAATTCTGGTGAGACCTTCTCAACTGCGTGCAAGGATCAGCGCCTGCCAAGAGCAGGCAGAAGAACATGCAGCAAGGCACTGGCCCCAGTGCCCTGATCCACAGGAAATATTCTATGTGGGTATGAAGCTATGTGTGTAAATGAACAATTGACAGTGTATGTGCCTTGAGTCACTCCCTGAGTAAGAAAGCGCGATATAAATCT